>NC_034175.2:34932404-34982404 GCF_002021735.2 Oncorhynchus kisutch
GCCCTGTCGATTGTGGATGGGGGCTGTCTCCCTCTGAAGTCCACGATCAGCTCCTTCATTTTGTTGATGTTGAGGGAGAGGTTAATTTCCTGGCACCACTCCGCCAGTGCCCTCACCTCCTCTCTTTAGGCTGTTTCATCAGTGTTGGTAATCAGGCCTACTACTGTTTTGTTGTCTGCAAACATGATGATTGCGTGTGTGCGTGGCCACTCAGTCATTGGTGAACAAGGAGTACAGGATGGGGCTGAGCACGCACCTTTGTTGGACCCCTGTGTTGGGAATCAGCATAGTGGTGAGCTTGTTTCCTACCTTCATCACTTGGGGTCGGCCCATCAGGAAGTTCAGGTGTTTAGCTTGTTCGGAAGCAAGACACCGGTGTCCATGACGTGACTGGTTTTCCCTTTGTAATCTGTGATTGTCTGGAGTCCCTGCCATATACGTCTCGTGTCTGAGCCGTTGAATTGTGACTCCACTTTGTCTCTGTAGTGACGTTTTGCCTCTTTGATTACCTTATGAATGGCATAACTGCAATATTTGTATTCAACCATATTCCCAGTAAATGCGGTGGTTAGCACTTTCAGTTTTGTGCGAATCTATCTACGGTTTTTGGTTTGGTTAGGTTTTTCTAGTCACAGTGGAAACATCATCATCTGTATATACTTCCTGATGATGTATATGTCAACGTTATTCTCAGAGGCAACCTGGAAAGTATCTCAGTTTTCCTCATCTGTGACCAATCTGTTGCAAAATTTAAAAGTGTTTTTTTACATTGGATAAAAGTAGAGACTCAGAGCTACAAAATTGTATATCATGCACTACAGTTGAGGAACCATGGGAAAGTAATTCTGCTTTGAAAGTTGATACATTTGTAAACTCACTTTTGAGAAAAAGGCATTTGAATGTTTTGGTACTGCTACTGGAGACCTTCTTCGTCTACACACATTCAGCATTGTTCAGAGAGGAGGGTATTTTTACAAGATTAAGAGTGGGACACAGCCAGTTGAATAAGTCCAGAAATGTGATAGGAAAGCATCCAACAGTGAAGTATGATTATTGTCAGGAAACAGAGAGTGTGGAGCATGTATTGCTACAGTGTGGGCAGTTTCAGAGGTAAAGAGAGAGGCTGAGATCTAGTGTGAGGGAGAAGGGGATACAGGAAATTAGTCTGAAGTGTATATTGAGTAGAACGTCATTAGATATAGTCTCAAATATTTTGTTATCTTTTTTTAAGACCAACCGCCGATAAACCCCACTGAAAAAGAAGAATCTCTATAAAGGTTGATTCGAGCGTTATCTATTAACAGCAGTCAAGCACCCAAGCTAACTTGCTAGCTACTTCCAGACACAAATGAGAGAACAGCTCACTGAATATTACTCGTCCTAGCAGAGTAGGCTGTTATGTTATCCAGAGCGTTGGTGACTTCAACTGTACTGTCAGATTGTCCATTCTTAAATTCAGAGTGTTTCGCTCTCGGAGCGCACACTGGACGCTCTGGCCGATGAGTAGGGTTCATCCGAACTTTCTGACCTCACAACAGCAGTCAAGCACCCAAGCTAACTGGCTAACATTGGCTAGCTACTTCTAGACAAATGAGAGAACACCCCACTCTGATGATTTTACTCACCCTAGCAGAGCTGGATAGGCTGTTTTCATGTTATCCAGAGCGTTGGTGATTGTAACTGTGCTGCTGGTAACAATTTAATTATGCTTTCTTTGCAGACATTTACTGACACTGTGGAAATATTCAATGTGTGTTGTACGTTCTTAAATTCATCAGTTATTCTGTGTAATGATACACTCAGACAAGAGTATTCTAAAGTCGGAATAGATAGCCAGACGGAATTTACGTTAGCTAGCTAGCTAGGTAAACAATGTACCATTATCCCAACTCATCATGTTACTACCCTGCATGAATCTGCAGGTAGCTAACCAACCAGGTTCAATGTTAGCTAGCTAACATTAGGCTATAGCTAACCAAGCAAATGGCTCTGAGATATGAATAATAAGATCATACGCGTAACGTAAGCTACTGAGCCAACCAGCAAACATTAGCTAGCTAGCTAAACAGTAAACCATAATCTCTACTCATGACTTTATTACCCTGCATGAATCTGCAGGTAGCTGACCAACCAGGTTCAATGTTAGCTAAATAACTTTTGGCTATAGCTAGCCAAGCAAATGGCTCTGAGATACGAATAATAAGATCACACACGTAGCATTACCTAGCGAGCCAGCCAGTTAACATTAGCTAGCTAGCTAATAATACACTTTAACTTGAAATGAAAGCACTTTCTGTCAAAATTAGAAATGTGTAATATCTGAAAATGTAGGTAACTAGGCTATCTTACCCGTATCTCCTATCGGATGCCATGGTTTCCCTTAGTTTGAAGATGTAATCCAGCAACAGGTGTTTTCTCCATGTCCTTATCATACTCGAATTCCCCTGATTTCAAAACTCTGTCCTCCAAAAAAGTGGAGAGCAAAACTTATGCAGTTGTCCTACACGATACATTTAAAAAAAATCTGTGTTAGACAGGATTACCTAGACATACTGACCAGCTCAAATAGAAGTGTGCTATATAGCAGACCAATCCAAACTCATCTCTCAGTATGTCCAGCCCACTCATTATCTCAGCCAATCATGGCTAGCAGGAAGGTTGCTCACATTTTCTTTAGCTAAACCGACTAGGCTCATAATTTAACAATTTTATTCGTATTCAAAGATTTCATTCAAGTTTGTTTAACCTCTTTGGGCTAGGGGGCAGTATTTTCACGTCCGGATGAAAAGAATGCCCAAAGTAAACTGCCTGTTACTCAGGCCCAGAAGCTAGGATATGCATATAATTGTTAGATTTGGATAGAAAACACTCTAAAACTGTTAAGATTATGTCTGTGGGTATAACAGAACTGATTTGGCAGGCGAAACCCAGAGGACAAGCCATCCCAAAAAAACAAATGTCACCTTACCACTGTTTTCAATGGCTAGCCCAATTCCTCCGAAATTGCAGTTCCTAGGGCTTCCACTAGATGCCAACAGTCTTTAGAAAGAGTTTCAGGCTGGTCTTTGGAAAAATGAGCCAGAAGTTGTCGTTTTTCTAGGTTGCTGCCATTTTGGCTGTAGTGTTTCCAAGAGTGTGGAGGAAAGCGCCTTCTTTCTTGTTTATCTCCGATAAAGACAATAACGATTCTCCGTCTTAAATGTTATTGTTTATTTGCGTAGGGGGATACCTCATGTTTGATTATAAACGTTGTTTGACTTGTTTGGAAAAGTTTATTAGTAATGTTTGGGATTCATTTTGTATGCATTTTGACGGAGGGAAACTGAAGCGCACCAGCTAAACTGTGTTTTTACGGATATAAAGAAGGACATTATCGAACAAAAGGCCCATTTGTGATGTAACTGGGATCTTTTGGAGTGCCAACAGAAGAAGATCAAAGGTAAGGCATTTTTTATATCGCTATTTCTGACTTTCGTGTCGCACCTCCCTGGTTAAAATATGTTTGTCATGCATTTGTATGATGGGCCGCTATCCTCAGATAATCGCATGGTTTGCTTTCGCCAGAACGCCTTTTTTAAATCTGACACAGCAGCTGGATTAACAAGAAGTTAAGCTTTATTTTTATGTATTGCACTTGTGATTTTTTTATTTAATTTTTTATGATTTTTTTATTTTTTTATTTCGTGCTCTGCAATTTCACCGGAAGTTGTCGAGGTGTTCCACTAGCAGAACGTCTAGCCGTATTAAGGCACCAGAAAGTTGAAATGTTCAAGAAGGCATTTCTGCCAAAAAAACATGTATTTAAAAAAACATTAAGACCTGAGACATACGCCTAGTTTCATGAAACGGGTTCCATATTTGCTTTGCTAAAGTCTCCAGCTACAATAAATCCAATAAAATATGTGGTTTCCAGTTTGCACAAAGTCCAGTGTAGTTCCTTGAGGGCCTTCGTGGTATATGCTTTAGGGGGAATATACCCAGCTGTAACTATAAGCGAGGTAAGAGGTAATACGGTCGGCATTTGATTGTGAGGTATTCTCGGTCAGTGAACAAAAGGTATTGAGTTCCTGTATGTTATCACAATCAGACCATGAGTAGTTAATCATGAATCATACACCATTGCCTTTCTTCTTCCCAGAGGGTTCTTTGTTCATGTCTGAGCAATGTACTGAGAACCCAGGTGGCTGTATGGACAGGTATAATGTGAAAAATAGTATTTTACAGTCCTTAACCTGTTAACCTGTCTCTCTGGAAGTAGATCCTCGCCCTGAGCTTGTCTACTTTATTGTCCAGAGACTGAACATCACCGAGTAATATACTTGGAAGAGGTGGATGGTGTGCAATTCTCTTGAGTCGGACTAGAAGTCTAGTCCGAATATCTCTTCTCCTCTGGCGGCGTCTGTCACGAATACCACCGAAGGTTGGCTCCCCTTCCTGTTCGGGTGGCGCTCGGCTGTCGTCGTCGCCATTCTACTAGCTGCCACTGATCCCTTTTTATTTTTCGTTTGTTTTTGTCTAATTGTTTTCACCTGTTCCTTGTTGGGGTTTTGGGATGGGTTTTATTGTTGTTATTGTTACGTTTGTGGTTATCGTTGTCTTTTGGGTTTTCGCTGTCCAGGATTTGTAACTAAGGTTTTGGGTTTGTTTGCACCTGTGTTTAGGGCTTCACCCATGTTTGGACCTGTTACTTTGTAGAGGACATTAAAGTGTTTTTTCCCGTTTACTTTTTCTCTCTGCGTCTGACTCCACACCCATCACTCACCCACCGTTACAGCGTCTTGGAGCAGCCTCTGGCATAAGTTCAATTGGCTTGGGCGGTTTGAACAAAGGATCCAATTCGGGAAAGTTGTATATCTGCGCAAAATGCTGGTGAGTTACCCCGGCTCTGATATCCAAAAGTTACTTCCGGCTGTATGTAATAACACAAAAAACTTTCTGTGCTAATAATGTAAGAACTGATACACAAAAAAATAAATAAGACTGCAATGTTGCTTAGAAACTAGAAGCAGAGCTGCCAATTCTGTCGGTGCCATCTTACTAATATCAGAAATGGGTTGCCTGTGTAAATGCAGCCCATGATATACCATCTTAACCTACTTAACTTGGCTTCAATGCGCTATTGTGTCTTCACATAGGAATGGATGGTGTCACATAATCGATGGCTTTGTCCATTCATACACTACATGACCAAAAGGATGTACACACCTGCTCGTCAAACATCTCATTACAAAATCATGGGCATTAATATAGAGTTGGTCCCCCTTTGCTGGTATAACAGCCTCCACTCTTCTGGGAAGGCTTTCCACTAGATGTTGGAACACCATTGTCGAGAAACCATTTAGTTCGGACTTTGCTTTGTGCATGGGGGTAGAGACTTGCTGAAAGAAGAAAGGGCCTTCCCTAAAATGTTGCCACCAAGTTGAAGGCACAGAATCGTCTAGAATGTCATTGCATGCTGTAACGTAAAAATATCCCTTCACTGGAACTAAGTGCCCTAGCCCAGACCATGAAAAACAGCCCGAGAACATTATTCTTCCTCCGCCAAACTTTACTGTTGGCATTATGCATTCGGGCAGGTAGCGTTCTCCTGGCATCCGTCAAACCCAGATTAATCCGTCGGACTGCCAGATGGTGAAGCGTGATTCATCACTCCAGTGAACGCGTTTCCACTGCTGTAGAGTCAAATGCGTACGCCACTCCAGCCGACGCTTGGCATTGCGCATGGTGATCTTAGGCTTGTGTGTGGCTGCTCGGCCATGGAAACCCATTTTATGAAGATCCCAACAAACACTTATTGTGCTGATGTTTCTTCCAGAGGCAGAACTATTTCTACCTGCTACGCGCCTCAGCAGTCCTGTTTTGTGAGCTTATGTCCCTACTACGTGGCGACTGAGCCGTTGTTGCCTAGATGTTTCCACTTCACAATAATAGC
Source organism: Oncorhynchus kisutch (assembly GCF_002021735.2). NCBI lineage: Eukaryota > Metazoa > Chordata > Actinopteri > Salmoniformes > Salmonidae > Oncorhynchus > Oncorhynchus kisutch. The sequence continues at coordinate 34,938,337 of NC_034175.2, forward strand.
ACTTACAGTTGACCGGGGCAGCTCTAACAGGGCAGAAATGATTTAACAATTTAACAACTCTTCAGTAAAGCCATTCTACTATCAATGTTTGTCTATGGAGATTGCTTGCTCTGTGCTCGATTGTATATACCTGTTAGCAACGGGTGTGGCTGAAATAGCCGAATCCAGTAATTTGAAGTAATTTGAAGGTGTGCCAACATACTTTTGTATATATAGTCATTGGGTACGGCTACCTGTGTGTACTAATATTGCTATTAACTGTCATATGCAGTACTATAATGACCATACAGTTAGGCTAATACATTACTACAAATACTGAACAACAATATAAACGCAACATGTAAAGTGTTGTTCCCATGTTTCATGAGCTGAAATAAATCCCACATTTTCCATATGCACAAACAATTTATTCCTCCCAAATTTTGTGCACAAATTTGTTTACATCCCTGTTAGTGAGCGTTTCTCCTTTACCAAGATAATCCATCCACCTGACAGGTGTGGCATATAAAGAAGCTGATTAAACATCATGGTCATTACACAGGTGCACCATGTGCTGGGGCCCATCAAATGACTAGAATGTGCAGTTTTGTCACAGGGCACGATGTCTCAAGTTTTGAGAGATTGAATTGTGCAATTGGAATGCTGACTGCAGGACTGTCCACCAGAATGTAATGTTCATTTCTCTACCATAAGCCGCCTCCATTGTTTTATAGAATTTGATAGTACATCCAACGGGCCTCACAACCACAGACCACGTGTAACCATGCCAGACCAGGTCCTCCACATCCGGTGTGCTGCAGTGGTTCCCAATTTGCGACTCTATGGACTAGTTAGCACCTCTCTACTCTACTATCACAGTGTGTTATTTGGGCAAGCCACCACACTCACCTGAGACTGTCACCCGCCACGGCGTGAAACGATAGACATTGATAGGACACACATCCAAATGTATGATAGATGGGGGCAGTAGGAAGGCGGCACAGGTGCACTAAGTTTGGATAATGGGACACACCATATTATTAGGGAGGGGGACGTCAATGATGACACACTGCACTGGGTTATGATGGATGAGCATAGGGCTGCTGGGCCGTGATAACTGCCTCTCTGAGCCGGTGGGTAGCAGTCTGGGGCTGAGTTCTCCAGGTTGGGAGTCAGCTATTTCATCTATCTTACACAGACGGGTGACGAACTCTGCCTGTCCATTATCTGAGAGAGAAGCTCCAATACAGTGGGACGTATCTGCTGATACTGATGCGAGCCGACAATATGTGAACTTATCTTGTTGACAAATGTATTTCAAGACCAATTGGACAGTGACATGCCTTTTCGTTTTCAGAGGAATGGGGAGAGTATTCAAAGTGTTACTTGCGTAGAATAGTCTCCTAAAGGAAGGTGGCCTTAGCAATAGTTTTAGTATCAACTAGATAAGTGTTTGTTGATGGGAGACTCCCATTGAGGTATCCCTTCAGTACAGCATCTAAGCTGCATCATGCCCCAGTTTGGCTCACCAGAAACAGAAGCAGCATGGGATAGAGAAAGGAAACCAAACAGAGAGGGAGGGGAGAGTAAAAGTGTAAACATCATCTGACTGCATGATCATGAGATATGTATAAGCCACTGCTTCTGATTTATGGAATGGAGGTACGGTGATCATGAATGAGAGCTCGATCACCATGCATACGGGAGACTGGAACACCACAGAACCAAAAAATATATATTTTTAAGGCCAAGAAGCACAAGTACTGACACATGACCCCATATTTCCCTTCCCTCTTTCTTCCCACCCTCCACCGCTAGAAGCCAAAGTCAATAAGGATCTGGTCTTCAAAGATGAAAATGAGCAGCATGATGGTGAACTCAGTTAGCAGGCCCAGGTTCTAGAGGACAAAGTGGGCCCACCGGCAGCGCTTATGTTCTTCGCTGTGGCCGTGAAGCATCTCTGGTAACTAGAGTAGGGGAGAGAGGTCACAATGTAGTCAGACACCATATGGAACAATGAAGAGGGGACTACACTATATAAATGTTAGACACTAGGAGGTGATAGAGGTCATTACACTGTACTGGACTTTGCCGTTAGGATAGGTGTTCCAAATCTTTCAGGCCTACGATCCCATTTTGATATCAGAAAATTATCACGACCCCACCATGTTTTTGGGGCTATGACAATCAATTATAATTCCTTCCGACAATATTTTTGACAGTATTTAAATCTGGTATGGTGGAATAAGTCTGTGTGCGTTTTCTTTTTCTTCTAAATCATTGCTAGACAACCATTTCCAGGTCTAGCCATAGATTTTCAAGTAAATTTAAGTAATAACTGCAACTCGGCCACTAAGAAACGTTCACTGTCTTCTTGGCTAAACTCCAGTTTAGATTTGGCCTAGTGTTTTAGGCTATTGACCTGCTGAAAGGTGAATTAATCTTCCAGTGTCTGGTGGAAAGCAGACAACCAGGTGTTCCTCTCAGAGTTTGTGAGTGCTTACCTTCATTCTGTTTATTTTTTATCCTGAAAAACTCCCAAATCCTTAACAATTACAAGCACACCCATAACATGATGCAGCCACCAATATGCTTAAAAATACAGAGAGAGGTACTCAGTAATGTTTTTTATTGGATTTGCCCCAAACATAAAACTTTGTATTCAGGACAAAAGGTTCATTGCTTTGCCAAATTTTGCATTGTTGCAAACATGATGCATGTTTTGGAATATCTTTATTTTGTACAGGCTTCCTTCTTTCACTCTGTCAATTATGTTAGTATTGTGGATAAACAATGTATCCATCCTCAGTTGTCTCCTATCACACCCATTAAAACTCTGTCACTGTTTTAAAGTCACCATTGCCTCATGGAGAAATCCCTGAGCAGTATCTTTCCTATCTCGCAACTGAGTTAGGAAGGACGCCTGTATCTTTGTGGTGACTAAGTGTATTGATACACCATCCAAAGTCTAATAACTTCACCATACTCAAAGGGATATTCAATGTCTGTCTTTTTATTTATACCCATCTACCAATAGCTGTCCTTCTTTGCTAGGCATTGTCCTTCTTTACAGACAATTATTAAAGCTCCAACCAAGTTCAGACAGCTGAACAGACAAAGGCATATGTACCCCAAAAGTCTCTTCCTTCCCTCTAAACATAACTTCTTGCAAAGCAATACATATGTCAAGTGATGTGGGTAATAAACTGTTCCTTCTCCCTTAATGTGACCTGACCTCGGCCTCCATTCCTCACTAATCCACAGCTCTCCACCCTTATCAGTGACCACAACCATGTGATTGCCTTTCCTTTGCTCAGTACATTCCAAGCCCCTGGCTCATATCCAACCTTAATTGACTCCACCATATACATTTCTCCTACAGATCACCATTACATTCTGGTTTAGAAAACAGACTGTGGCCCTTCTCATGTAGGTGAACTGTTGGTCTGTTCCTTATCTGAGGAGATCTGTCACGAAGATACTAAGGCACTGTTGATTTTCTTAGCTGAAAATGGTCACAAAATGTCCCCCTCTAAGATGCAGTTGTGTAAAAGTTTGGTTAAGTATTTGGGTCATGACATTTCTTCTAAGGATCACGCCATCTCCAAAGATAGGCTTGAGTCCCTGTCTAAACGTGTTACTAAACACCACATGATGCCACTGACGGGAGTGGCAGGTTACAGCCACCCATGGTTGAAAGATTAAGTGGAGACAGTACAGCCTCTGCAAGATTGTATTCATGGCAGAAAGATGGAAACGTCTGAAGTGGTGAAATGAATCAGCCTTGATTTAGTCAAACAGGCTCTACTGTCGAGCCCCTGTTTGGGTTTGCCGGACCACACCAAACCATTCCATCTTTTTGTCTCTGAGAATCATGGATTTATGTCTACTATGTTGACACGGTACCACAGAGTTGGCTATAGGCCAAGTACCGCGGAGTTGGCTAAGCATTTAGACACTGTTATTTGAGGTTTGGTTTCCTGCCTCCGCTTTGTTACTGATACTGTTTGGCATGTTCATATATTGTAGCAATGACTGAGTTGTTCATACAATTATTACAGACTAAGACTGCCCATTTTACACCTGCCAGATTACTGGATTATCAGAACATTCTGTTGACAATGTCTCATGTTACCCTGAAGAGATGTACAGTGATTGCTCCACTAAAAGATTTGTGATTTTGCTGTGGGATTTAGAGGTAATTTGTGGTTTAGTATGGTACCCTGTGTCACTAATTCATTGCTCCAGACCAGCGCAAGGGGGAGTTAGAGGACTGATTATGCTTTTGGGTCCTACTGTGTCTCTAACTGACAATAAATGGGTGACATAAACCTAAATAGAAACTGATAATTGTGCACAACTTCAGTATTACCTACTACTAAAACTAAGGTTTTTATTATTTTATTTTGCTCTTACTGTAGTACTCCTACTGCCCACTCCTGACCAGTCACATTCTACAGTGCCTGAGTGGCGCAACGGCCTAAGACACTGTGTTGCTACAGATGCTGGTTCAATAACCGTGCCAGCCTTGACTGGCAGACCCATGAGATGACTTTGGTTTCTCTCCCTCTAAAAACAGATAGAAATAATTATAATTAACAAACTGGCTTTATTTACAAATTAGTAACAATGTCTCACCCAATGTTCAAGAATGGCCTTTTTCTCGCTCATTTTACATTATTTGAAAGCGAAATCTCCAAAATATTGTTATTTTTTAAACAAAATGATTATTATTATCATTACTATTCATTTAGAATTATATAAAACCCCCTTGGATATTATCACAGATATATTATTAACCCCGTTATTAGCAGGACAACATATATTGGTCATGGCTCCCGAGTGGCACACAATGGGATTACCTTCTTCAAGGCACGAGGGTAGGGGCATGGGATGGGCCTGGCCCATGGGGAAGGGAGAAAGGGGGGTGGACCCCCACCCCGCCCCACTGGGTAGCACAGAGCAACACTTTAAGGGGCATTTCACTAATAATGGCGCTGACTAGGGAAACATTCCCGCTGTTCTTAGTGCCAGTCTGCACGTTCAAACTAAAACAATGTAACTAATAATGGTGTCAAAAATGCTCTTAGATATGAATTCGGAGGGCAGATATTATTAAATATTAAAGCATTCAAAAGTCCTACTTAAATCCAAACAGGATTTAACGAAAAAATGATATGAAATGCTCACATTTGTAAATTCTAAAATGAATTGGAAAGATAGGGGAGATACAAATTATTTGTGACATTGTGGTTACAATAAAGAATGTAAACAAGATACTGTGTTTTTATTTACAGTAGTGATGGACAGCTACCTGCAAAAAATGACATTGCGACCAAAAAGAACAGACAAAATGGATATCGTTTTTCTCAAGCCAGCTTCTTTCTATGGTGCTACCTGTTCCAGAACATGATAATGAAAAAAAAATGGTGTACTAAAAATGTGAATGTGTTTTTGCAGACCATACAAACATGCCAACAACCATCCGTGGAGATCAGTAGACAAAGGGCTGCACTGAAAAGATGTGTGGTTGCGTGTTGGAGTCACTTTTAATTCTTAATTGATCTACCATTTCTATCATAGGTCACTGTAATCGATGGGGGCTCAGGGCGGTACCATTCTGCTCATCTGATGAAGATGCTCATGGATCAGATTCAAACTTTGAAAACCGAGATCGAGTCATTGAAGGCAGACCAGCAGAAAGAGAAACATTATGGGAGGGCAGAGATACGGGCGACAGCTGATGCGTTGGTCCAGAGCCATGCGACATTGGCAGAGAGACAGGCAGAGAATGACGAGAGGCATGAGATGGATTCACAATCCATGCAGGCACAGCTGTGAGCTCTGGAACTCCAACTCCGGCAGGCAGAGTCATCATACCTGGCGGATTCATCATGTCGTCGGTTCACCCTGACATTTCCATTCCTCTTCTGACAACAGAACTCGACCAACTGGTCACCAGGCACAGCAAGGGCCATCCGGACCATTATGCTGTTCTGCTATAGCCTAATAAACAAATGCAGGTGGCTTATATCTTCCAAATGCTTTAAATGCTTTATTATCCAAATGTAAAAGCATATACTGTACAGTCCTATATTTCTTCATCAGCATCTTTATGCTTTCGTTCATAAAATAATGATGAAAACTATTTAGTTATGGATCCATAATGAATTACTATGGGAATAAATATCACTGAATTACAGAAATATTGGAACAAAGTTGTCTATTGAAGGTAAACAAATTGTTGCTTCCTGGAAAATACTCTTTCAAACACACGGTCACATTGTACAGAACCATTATAGCTATTAGCAGGGCTATATTTGGGCCTTTTTGAGCTTCACACAATTGTCCCAGTGTTTCTCTCCCTCTAAAAACAAATATTTTGGTCTTTACAAATATTATTTTGGCCATTATTCAGATTACAATCGCTCACTTTCATTTTTTGAAAACGAAATAACCTCCAAAATATTGTTATATATTATCAAGTTGATGGCACAGTCATATAGCCCAGCACATACATAAACTCTTTCATGGATTTAGATCAAAATAAATAAGTACCAACATTCTTTCTTTAACTTCTTTGGGGTACGGGGCAGTATTGGGTAGCTTGGATGAAAAACGTGCCTAAATTAAGCTGCCTGCTACTCAGCTGTAAAAGCTAGAATATGCATATAATTTGGATAGAAAACACTCTGAAGTTTCTAAAACGGTTTGAATGATGTCTGTGAGTATAACAGAACTCATATGGCAGCCAAAAACCTGAGAAAAAACAACAACCAGGAAGTGGGAAATGTGAGGTTTGTAGTATTTGTTATGTTTCACTTCCCAAGGCTTCCACTAGATGTCAACAGTATTTAGAACCTGTTTTGAGGATTGTACTCTAAAGGAGGGGCTCATAAGGGCTCTTTGAGTGAGTGGTCTGGCAGAGTGCCACAGCCTCGGTCTGACGCGCTCACGTGAAGGAATTGTCCGGTTGGAACATTAATTAAGTTTTATGTTAAAAACATCCTAAAGATTGATTCCATACTTAGGTTGGCATGTTTCTATGGGCTGTAAAGGAACTTTTTGAACTTTTCATCCCATGTTCGGTGCTTTTGGTTTGTTTACCAAACGCCCTAACAAAAGAAGACATTTGGACATAACTGATGGACATTATCGAACAAAACAAACATTTATGGTGGAACTGGGAGTGAATTCTGATGAAGAACATCAAAGGTAATTGAATATTTAAAATGCCTAATATGGTGGGTATCTTTTTGGCTGCTTTGCTGTCTAAAGGCTGTACTCAGATTATTGCATGGTTTGCTTTCTCCGTAAAGTTTTTGAAATCTGACACAGCGGTTGCATTAAGGAGAAGTGTATCTAAAGTTCCATGTATAATAGTCGTATCTTTATCAATGTTTATTATGAGTATTTCTGTAAATTGATGTGGCTCTCTGCAATATCACTGCATGTTTTAGAACTACTGAACGTAACGCGCCAATGTATACTCAGATTTTCTTATAAAAATATGAACTTTATCAAACAAAACATACATGTATTGTGTAACATGAAGTCCTATGAGTGTCATCTGATGAAGATCATCAATGGTTAGTGATTCATTTTATCTCTATTTCTGCTTTTTGTGACTCCTCTCTTTGGCTAGAAAAAATGGCGGTGTTTTTCTGTGGCTTGGTGGTGACCTAACATAATCGTTTGTGGAGCTTTCGCTGTAAATCCTTTTTGAAATCAGACACTGTGGCTGGATTAACGAGACATTTATCTTTAAAATGGTGTGAAATACTTGTATGCTTGAGGAATTTTAATTATGAGATTGTTGTTTTGAATTTGGGCGCCCTGCACTTTCACTGACTGTTGTGGGGGGGTTCCAGTTTAATAAATAAATGTTTTAGATATCCTGACCGGGACACAATGTACAGTATTATAATAGCCCAATTTGGGCTATTAGCAGGACAATAAACCTTTACCAACACCTCTCTTTATTTTGATACTTTGTGGATGGGGGCTCCCACGGTGTAAAATGCTTTGCTACAGATGCAGGTTCGATACCCTTGCCACCGGAAGACCCATGAGGCGGCTTTTGGTTTTAATTTAGAATCCTCCAATCCTCTATATGTAATTATTGGCAGAGAGTCACGTCATATTTTTTGATATACTGTAGGCTTACCGTAGGTGACATGAGTCTCACTAGTGTTGAGTAATGAGCTGTTAAAAGTGGTGTTGCTTATTTATTTAAAGAGCATATTGAAGTTAGAAGCAATAGGACTTGAAGCAATAGCTTATAACTATTTTAGCACCGTTTCGCGTTGCTCTGAGACAAGCATGGGGACTGGTCTTGATAAATCAATGAGATTTTTATTTTCACTGAATCTCCGTTTTTATATTGGTTAGACTACAATTATACAATTAGGGTGTATGTATTTTTCGTTCCACCCTAACAGCAACGCAGAGGGTTTTTAATTTCCCTTGGAATAGAAACACCATAATATTAATTTGATTAATTAAGCAAAATGTCTTAAAATCAGTCCCATACACTAAGTTCTTACCAAAAAAGGCTTTAAATTATCTTAAAGCCCTAGGCTTGACCTAATGTTCCTCTATTGAATTCTGACTGAGTTTTTTGTGGATGGCTCTGCCTTGCGAAACAGCAAGGGTGAACCTTTAGTAGGCTATGCTGTTGTCACCGCTGTTCAAACTGTGGAAAGTGCCAGACTTTCCCCTCACTTGTCTGCTCAGGCAACAGAGTTATTTAGTTTGACCAGGGCATGTATTTTGGCTGAGGATTACACTGATACTGATAATAGATATGCATTTGGTGTTGTGCATTATTTTGGCACATTGTGGAAAATAGAGGATTTCTTACTTGGTCTGGAAAAACTATTGCTCACTGTGATCTTGTCTCTTCTCTGCTGATGGCCGTTCAGCTCCCTTCAGCTTTTGCAGTGGTTAAGTGCCAAGCACACACTTCTGCAAAGGGCAGTGTTTCTCAAGGGAAGGCTAAAGCTGATTGTATGGCCAACCTGGCTGCTTCCTGTTCTGTTTCCCCCTTTCTACAGATGGCAACAGTTCCTGTTCCCACTAACCCTTTTTCTCCTAATGATTTTGTTATTTTGCAGGCAGCAGCTGATGCGACTGAGAAAAGGCAGTGGGCTGAACACGGTCACAAGGACACCTCAGCTGTATGGCTTGATGATTATAATAGGTCTGCCATGCCTCGTTTTACTTTCCAATACCTTGCTAAATTGTCACATGGTCAAGACCATGAGTCAAAAGGGGGGATGGTGGATTTTCTAAATAAATATTGGAGTACAGTAGGATTGACTGTTTTTACAGAAATGTATTGTAATAAATGTGATCTGTAGAACTAATAATGTTAGACGCAGCATTTCAGTAACCCCCACATGTATTTTTTTGGTGATTGTTGACATATATTTTTTTAAATGTTGTAGTTTTTCCTTGCCGGAGAGCTACAGCAGCTGCTGTGGCAAAGGCTCTTCTGAGAGAGATCATACCAAGGTGGGGTCTGCCGTCAAAAGTCTTCTCCGACAATGTTCGAGATTTGTGAATGAAATTGTTCAGTCCCTGTCAGAGGCTTTACAGAATAATTTGAGAACCCATTGTGCCAACCATCCTCAATCTGTGTGTTCGGTAGAATGGGCAAACCAAACCCTAAAAACTAAGTTGATTAAACTGATTGGTGAAACAAGTCTGACATGGGTGAATCCGCTTCCATGAGCATGAGAGGCAGATCCGACACAGTGACTGGTCTCTCTCCCCATGGGGGTGCTGACAGGGCAACCCATGAGAATGACTAACACGTTATTTCCTCAAAACAAGTTGATGCTGCAGGGAATGGAAGAAGACATGGTTGCATACTGTATCTCACTTAACAATGTTCTTAAGACTCTCTTCCCACGGGTGAAGGTTTCTCTGCACAACCTATAAGGAGGAACTGAGCATTGTCTGTGCCATTGTCTGCACCTCCAGTGGGTGAACATTCAGGGGAAGCCAAAGGGCCCACCGCAGACCCGGAGGGTGGTCCAGAAGGAGAAGCCATCCAAAGGAAGAGAGGTAAGAGGTCAAGATGAGGGAGGGAATCTGTTCCTCTCTCGAGCTGAAATGGTGGCAAATGTCACCTCATATCAGACTTGGAAAATGTTATTGTGAGCCTTGTATATCCTAGACCAAACAATTGTAGTGACCCACCCATCACTATAGTAGGATCCATGGTAACTGCTCTCATGTTGTACATGATTATGTTACAGGAGCACAAGGAAATGTGAGTTATGCAATTGCTGTCTACAATAAGTCTATCACACTGAAAGGATCCCCAAATGGTACCTTTTGGTTGTGTGGCCGATTTGCTCATTATAGTTTACCTCCTAATATGGAAGGGACGTGTACTGTTGGGTTTGTGCTGCCGGCCATGAGAGTCCTTGGAAACACAGAAACCGAATTGAGGATTCTGTTCAGGGACTATCATCAGCCAACCCCTCATTTTAATAAGCGATCCCTTGCAGACGCCACTCAGGTGCAGACCTTCTTCTCCCGATTTGCTGGTGTTTTGCTGCTCCAATATGGAGTTGCATGTGCTCTGAATGAGGAAGTGGTAGCACTTCGCAAGGTGGCCCTGCAAAACGGAAGGCACTTGACTACATATTGGCTGGTCAAGGGGGTACTTGTGCACTCATTGGCGACGAAAGCTGCAGTTTTGTCCCAGGTGTGACATCAAATGTGAATGATCTTGCTAACTACATTGCCACTTTTGAAAAGTCTCATTTCGGGGAATCAGAGTGGGTGTTTATTGAAAGGCCTCTTTGGAGCTTGGGGCTCCCAGATAGCTCAGTGGGTGATAGCTGGAATCTTTTGCTTAAAGTGTTTGATTTTGCTTTCTTGTTGTAAGGCCATTTGTACTTCCCTGGCAACTCGAATCTCAGCAACCATAATGTTCAATGCTACAAAAGAAGATGATACTGATAACTTGCTGTCTCTCCAGGAACTCCCCTTTCCCCCTATAATGGATGATAATATACAAGAATGAGTTAGTATCCATGTTAGATTAAGTACCTGAAGGTTTTAAGTTGTTAAACGACAGCAAGCTTACAACGTAAAGGGTAATGGACAAATGTTTTCTTACTATTGTTATGCCTCTTGTATGTAATAATCATTATTTACTAAATGCCCTCCTGCTGCTAGACTGAATGTGTGTTAAGAAGTAAGATGTGAGGGTGATGTGGACATTTTTTTTGTCCTCTGTGTCTCTGCAAATGGGTGACTACGTGTAGCGTGTTGTTTCCTAATTATTGTGTTAGAATGTTCTGTGACTGCTCTCAGGGGGACTGATATAAGAACAGAAAGAAGGGAACACATTGTTACTTTTGCTCAATGCCTAGAAACTATGTGTGCAAGGTCATGATCAGCTTACTCCACCCTGAGAGCAGAGACACCTAGTTTGTGCATGAGTGCAAAGAGTGCTGAAGGGAGAGCACGCCTTCAGAGCTTCTGACACACTTGTACGTTTGTTGTAACCTCTCCGGCCGATATCAATAAAGGTATGTTCGTTTAACTTTGATGTGGAGTCCTTAGTGGTAATTTCCACGACACTATAATTAAGACATTTTTAGTGCCCATCCCTGCAAGTTGAAAGCCTGTACAATTTAAATTCTGCATAATGGTACAGCATTTCATAAACTTTACTGAGGGAAAGTTGATATGCTTCAGTGTGTTGCCATATGACTGGTTAACACATTTGTCTCCAGCGATTATAAGGTAAAATATACAGAATCTAAAATAAGTGTAATTTATATTTACAATTCCCTTATCCAAACGGACTACTCATTTACCTAGCTCTTGTCAAGTTATAAATCATGGAGAATGGTGTTATTTCTATAAAAAAAATGAAGGTGAGCCTCCCGGGTGGTGCAGTGGTTAAGGGCTGTGCCACCAGAGATTCTGGGTTCGCGCCCAGGCTCTGTCGTAACCGGCCGCGACCGGGAGGTCCGTGGGGCGACGCACAATTGGCCTAGCGTCGTCCGGGTTAGGGAGGGTTTGGCTGGTAGGGATATCCTTGTCTCGTTTCCTCCGCTCCAGAGTACAGTTTCCTCCGACACATTGGTGCGGCTGGCTTCAGGGTTGGATGCGCGCTGTGTTAAGATGCAGTGCAGCTTGTTTGGGTTGTGTATCGGAGGATGCATGACTTTCAACCTTCGTCTCTCCCGAGCTCGGGAGTTGGAGCGATGAGACAAGATAGTAGCTACTAACACGGAGTCCCTGTGTCCCGTCCAAGACAACCCGCATCCGTTGGTTCTTCTCAGCCTGCGTCTTGGCTTGCCCGTGTACTCTTGCAAGTTCCACGCATATGATGAAGCAACATCACAGACAGCCCAAATCTTGGGTCCATATTTTACGGTTTTGATGGTATGTACTACCTGAAGGGGCAACGGCCCCTAAATGGCATGAGCTGCTCATCAACATTAATGTTGGGCCCAGGGTTGTAAAACAGGGGAAGGCAGTCCACCCACTTGTCCCATACTGATCTGATTGCAGCTAGCTTGTCTCTCTGCCGCTGAGCTGGTCTGATGTTTCGGGTTATCGAATCGGATAATCCGGGAAATAATGTGGAAGTTTTACAGAGACATTGTTCTACAGAAAAGTTCTCTGCCAGTTTCTGTATCCCACAGGGATTCTTTGGATTCCCCATTGGATCTGAATACACCAGCTAGGATAAGAACCCCAAAGTATGCATGTAAATGAGTTTGGTTCATCTCCTTCCATCTCTCCAAAATGAGTTTGGTTCATCTCCTTCCATCTCTCCAAAAACACACCTTCCCTCCAAATTAGTGTGTCCAGAATGATTTTATGGATGGTGCCTGGGATGAACAGTTCAAAATAAGAATTTTTGTCCTGCACATAAGTAACCACCATCCGCCATCCGTCGGCCCTGGTTGCATCCTTATAACATTGGCAGCGATGCAGGGTGACTCATTCCTTGGGCAGGAAGACCATTCAATTTCACAATTTTTTGACATCCATATTTCTCCTCCTGCAGGCTGATGATGAGCTAGATGCTGATGGGAGGGTTCTGGGGCTAGCTGAGGGTCAATCTCTGCTCCCGAGTGCCACAGCGATCTAAAGCACTGCATCTCAGTGCTAGAGGCAGTCACTACAGACCCTGGTTTGATCAAAATCGGACGTGATTGGGAGTCCCATAGGGCGGCACACAATAAAGGTTAAATAAAATAAAATAAAATAAAAATCCTCTTCTTCCAACTCACTGTCAGATTCCGAATTTACATAAACATGATCCTCATATTTGGAAAATTCATGATCTTCCAAAGTGGAAGACACGCATACATACACTAGCTTCTCCCTCTGCAAAATAAATGTTCTTCTGAGCAGAGATTATTTTTGCCATACTGATTGATTGTGGTAAGGAGCCACATGTACAAAGCCATTTATTTGTTGTATCCCTCCCCCAATTTGCACCTAGCTAGAGTAGTGTGGGAAAATACAGAATTTTTTACAGTGTATCGAAATAATGTATTGTAATAATATTGTGCAGGTTCCCGCAAAACATTGTGTAGTTTCACACACTACAAAGGTTAAAGAGTGCGAGAAAAGCGGGAGACAGGCAGGGAAACAGCAGGCCCAGGGAACAGGAAAACAGAGTGAAGGCAGACTTGTTTTCACGTACACACACACACTTTTATTACCCTTGGGTAAGGTAGACCGGAACACCATATAAACTCAGCAAAAAAAATAAACGTCCCTTTTTCAGGACCCTATCTTTCAAAGATAATTCGTAAAAATCCAAATAACTTCACAGATCTTCATTGTAAAGGGTTTAAACAATATTTCCCATGCTTGTTCAATGAACCATAAAGAATTAATGAACAGGCACCTGTGGAAGGGTCGTTAAGACACTAACAGCTTACAGACGGTAGGCATTTAAGGTCACAGTTATGAAAACATAGGACATGAAAGAGACCTTTCTACTGACTCTGAAAAACACCAAAACAAAGATGCCCAGGGTCCTTGCTCATCTGTGTGAACGTGCCTTAGGCATGCTGCAAGGAGGCATGAGGACTGCAGATGTGGCCAGGGCAATAAATTGCAATGACTGTACTGTGAGATGCCTAAGACAGCACTACAGGGAGACCGGAAGGACAGTTAATCGTCCTCGCAGTGGCAGACCACGTGTAACAACACCTGCACAAGGTCGGTACATCCGAACATCACACCTGCTGGACAGGTACAGGATGGCAACAACAACTGCCCGAGTTACACTAGGAGCGCACAATCCCTCCATCAGTGCTCAGCCTGTCCGCAATAGGCTGGGAGAGGCTGGGCTGAGGGCTTGTAGGACTGTTGTAAGGCAGGTCCTCACCAGACATCACCGGCAACAACGTTGCCTATGGGCACAAACCCACCATCGCTGGACCAGACAGGACTGGCAAAAGGTGCTCTTCACTGACGAGTCGTGGTTTTGTCTCACCAGGGGTGATGGTCGGATTCATGTTCATCGTCGAAAGAATGAGCATTACACCGAGGCCTGTACTCTGGAGCGGGATCGATTTGGAAGTGGAGGGTCCGTCATGGTGTGGGGCGGTGTGTCACAGCATCATCTGACTGAGCTTGTTGTCATTGCAGGCAATCTCAACGCTGTGTGTTCCAGGGAAGACATCCTTCTCCCTCATGTGGTACCCTTCCTGCAGGCTCATCCTGACATGACCCTCCAGCATGACAATGCCACCAGCCATACAGCTTGTTCTGTTTGTGATTTCCTACAAGACAGGAATGTCAGTGTTCTGCCATGACCAGCGAAGACCCCGGATCTCAATTCCATTGAGCACGTCTGGGACCTGTTGAATTGGAGGGTGAGGGTTAGGGCCATTCCCCCAGAACTGTCCGGGAACTTGCAGATGCCTTGGTGGAAGAGTGGGGTAACATTTCACAGCAAGAACTGGCAAATATGGTGCAGTCCATGAGGGGGAGATGCACTGCAGTACTTAATGCAGCTGGTGGCCACACCAGATGCTGACTGTTACTTTTGATTTTGAACCCCTCTTTGTTCAGGGACACATTATTCCATTTATTTTCGTCACATGTCTGTGGAACTTCTTCAGATTATGTCTCAGTTGTTGAATCTTGTAATGTTCATACAAATATTTACACATGTTAAGTTTGCTGAAAATAAACAGTTGACAGTGAGAGGACGTTTCTTTTTTTGCTGAGTTTACTAGTAACATAGTTAGCTAAGCTAGCTAACTTCTGCCTGATTCAGGACACTCCATCTGTGACAATAGCTAGCGAAAAGCAGCTAGCTAACAGCTACCTGTATGTGTTGATGAGATGTCGCCTTCTGGTCTGCACTGGAGCAGCATAGCCCAGCCACTTCTCAGTGAAAGATTGCTCTTCAGTCATCCTCTTTTACATGAAGTGGTAGGAACACACATATGGTCAGTTTGGTGTTTTCTTCAAGTTCAATGCTTTGAGCCAAAGTTTCCTCGTCCTTAGGAGGTGGGTGCAAATCAAAAGGTGCCTCACAACTGCACTCGCTCCTCAAAAAAGTTTGGTGGTCAAAACACTCCATGAACAGCTTCCGTTTCTGCCAGTTATTGTGGCATCCCCTTACCGAACATAAAATGCCCGTTTGTGTGAATCCATGTGTGAGAAGCGATAGTGAGTTAGTTAGCTAGCTAGCTACTGAAAACCAAACAGACCCGGCCCATATTTCAGTTGAAAATTGGGTGAATATTGCCAATAGCTTTGGACAGTCTTGTGTTTTGGTGTAGACCATAATATTTGCCATACTTTGCTAGGTTATTTGCCTACAACATTGCCCAGGTCTCTGCTGAAGCTTGCCAAAACACGTGAGAGCAGCACAAGGGTTGATCTTAGAAATGTTTTGCCCTTTCATTGGTATGGTGAATTGATACTTCTTGGGTCTGGATAGGCTTAGGTGCTTTTCTGTTTTGTCATGCTTATACCGCAATGGCACTTGGTACTGCAATTCAGCTTTTAGTTGAGAAGTTCTTACCCATGACAATACATTTATAAAAGGCAAAGGCCTTGGACAACTAGTGTACCGGGTTAATCATATCACACTTTCTCCATTGTCAGTCATATCACAGCAGCTCCATCATCAAATTTGATGTTTTTATTCTATTTCGTATTCAAACATTTTACTTTTGTGTGTATAGCCAAACATGATTGAAATCAGCAGGGCCAATTCAGTCGTACGTCTCAAGGCCGCTCAATGCTCATTAAACTGCAGGGCACCAAAGTGTTTTGCCACGGGATTGGAGAAAGCTTTCAGACCACCACACTGAAGTTCCTGACTCACCCAACCCTCCTCATCTTAAATCTTTGATTGTCACACACACTCCAGAGTCCTAATGTGCTGTGGGGCTGAAGATGGCAATAGAAATGGTGATGAAGGAGATGATGAAGATGGCACTGAAAAAGGCAAGAAGGCACCGATAGCTTCTCATTAGTGGAGGACTGGAGGCGCTGGAGTCTCTCCCATGGTTCACAGAGAGACACCAGGGGGGCATCCCACACCCGAAGATAAGATACCTCTCCTTTACCTCCCAATAACTTCTACTGGGGAGCTCAGAATTTCCCCTCCAGTTTTTCACTCATTAGTTTTTCCTCTGCCAATTAGGACAGTCTTAAGCGACATGAGTGCCATCTATCTTTCTGAACCACGGCTTGAAGGAGAAGCATAATTGGAGAGGACACGGACCAGTTGTTCTCCTCTCTCTCCCTCTTCCCTCCTTTCCCATTTCTCCACCAGGCTCTCCGTCTCTTCCTGATGGGGGTAATGAGAGGGGGAGTAGATGAGTTACGTGAGTGTGAAGGCCTCAGAAAAAATATTGTAGACCTACACAATTCTAGTTCATCCTTGGGAGAAAGGTACCACATTCACCTGTACAAACAATAGTATGCAAGTTTAAACACCATGGGACCACGCAACCGTCATACCGCTCAGGAAGGAGAGACATTCTGTCTCCTAGAGAAAAAGTGCAAATCAATCCCTGAACAACTTCAAAGGACCTTGTGAAGATGCTGTAGGAAACAGGTACAAAAATATCTATATCCACAGTAAAATCAGTCCTATATCGACATAACCTGAAAGCCATTGCTCCAGAACCGCCATAAAAAAATGCCAGACTGTGGTTTGCAACTACACATGGGGACAAAGATTGTACTTTTTGGAGAAATGTCCTCTGGTCTGATGAAACAAGAATGGAACTGTTTGGCCATAATGACCATTGTTATCTTTGGAGGAAAAATAGAGACGCTTGCAAACCGAAGAACACCATCCGAACCGTGATGCACGGGGGTGGCATCATCATGTTGTGGGGGTGCTTTGCTGCAGGAGGAACTGGTGCACTTCACAAAATAGATGGTAATCACGAGGAAAGAAAATTATGTGGACATTTTGAAGCAACATCTCAAGATATCAGTCAGGAAGTTAAAGCTTGGTCGCAAATGGGGTCTTCCAAATGGACAATGACCCCAAGCATACTTCCAAAGTTGTGGCAAAATGGCTTAAGGACAACAAAGTCAAGGTATTGGAGTGGCCATCACAAAGCTCTGACCTCAATCCCATAGAAAATATGTGGGCAGAACTGAAAAATTGTGTGCGAGCAAGGAGGCCTACAAACCTGACTCAGTTTCACCAGCTCTGTCAGGAGGAATGGGCCAAAATTCACCCAACTTATTGTGGGATGCTTGTGGAAGGCTACTTATTTAATTATTTAGTAAAACGTATGCTTTGTGTAAATCTTGTTTCGTCTATTGCTGCCAACGTCCTGGCACAAAGAAGGTTCATTGAATGGGGAGGTGAAGCATGATGTAATACAGTAAGGGGTTGCGTGTGCTTCTCAAAATTATTGTTTGAAGCATTCTCCACACTCTGGTCCTCACAAGAATGTACTCAAGAGAATATGGTCGGCGAATGCATTCAGAGCATGAGAGTGTGGAGCACAGTAGTATGCATATTGAGAAACACCCAAAGTCTCCGCTCTAATAATGGAAATCAATGTCCGCAGAAGGTAGGCGGGAGGAGGCGGGGACATTGTAGCCAATGAGATCGTAGATTTGCATGTGAACAACAAGCACAACGGCAATATAAAATACTTGTTCTCAAAGTTCATGAAATGTCACGCGTGACCACTTATACCAGTACATTTGTAAAAACCTAAGCATTATGAAACATATTTTCGATCAAATAGGCCTCACACTGCAAATTAGCAATTACATTTTATGTTTAACAAATTCAACAACCTCTCATTGCCCTCCATATAAACAAAACCCCACTTCCACTGCTTCATGATTTATTTTCAAGAGGACATATTTTGGTACGTAGTCAGCTCTCTCCTTCACCTCTTCCTCTCTGACACTATTGCGTCTCTCTCTCCTCATGGAATGAATGACAAATGGATGAATGTGCGATAATTGTGCACCTTACTTCACAATTTAATTTAAAGTAGGCCTAACTGAATGATAAGGAGGGTGAAGAGGTTGATTTAATTTAGAAAGACAATAGTGTAATGTTGAGTTTGTGTTATGCCTATTTATCAACAGTAAATAATTTGACCACGTGCTTTGGGGGTTGATACTTCCTCTTTTACGCTTTACATTGTAAAATGAAGCTGTTATGGGAGTGTTTTATTTACTATAACTCTATTACTAATCAAATGCATTGTAAGGGTAACGAAAGCATGGTTGTATGTTGCAGTAGGCCTTTAGAATAATGCAAAACGTATCCTTAACTTTTACCAGGAAAGCAAATGATGCCAGCCCACTGAATGAATGACAAATGGATGGAATGGGCGATAATTGTGCACCTTACTTCACAATTTAATTTAAATTAGGTGTTGATTTAACCCTCTGTGCTAATATAATTCCCAGGTGAGAGTTACTGTACAGAAGTTTGGCGGTGGTACTGAGTAGTGTTGATTGGTTTTAACTTGAAACTTCCTTTTCATCGAATTGCCGACGGTGCAAGGGCAGTTGGAATTGCGCAGCAGTGAATGGTAAGTAATACGTTCATGTTTAAAAAAAATGTTTTATTAAGTTAGCTGGTGGCCAAACTTGTTATATCGGCAAAGTGAATGGTCGAGATCTTTGTTTGTAGACATAGCTACATCTGCGAAGTTTAGATTTAGAAGGTTGCTAGCTAGCTAATGTGGTTAGTTAACGTTAGTGCTAGATTAATAAGCTATCTAGCTAAATGTTAGCGGGAACTTTGTCTCAACTTCATTAGTTCGCTAAAATAAGCACACTATTAGATTTTTAAAAATGTATCAAAATCCAAAAGGATCAAAGTTATGCTGTACTGTTAGGTGATTTCAACCATGTACGTATTGAATTCACGAGGCCTACTAACATTAGTGGTGCAGCACGTGCGTGGTGTTAATTGGGATGTGACCAAGTGTGATCAATTTGAGCCTCGTTTGGTGCAGCATGTAGCTCGCCAGGAAGTGAAGGGAACAACATGGCTCATATCTACTAATTTGTTCTTCAAAATGCATATAACTAAGAATGTTAGTCTGGCCGGAAATTGTTAGATAGCTAGCTAGCTATAAATTGTTAGATAGCTTTATTGCTAGCTACAACATCGACCTCAACATCTTGTAACTTAACGCTAACGTTAGCTAGATAGCGCAAGTGGCCAGATGTGATAGGGTTGTCCTCGGTCATTTACATTAACATGTCTATGCTGTGTGCTTGTTGTTAATCACATGTCATTATGGCTTGAAATGTACAGTCGTGGCCAAAAGTTGAGAATGACACAATATACATTTTCACAAAGTTTGCTGCTTCAGTGTCTTTAGATATTGTCAGATGTTACTATTGAATACTGAAGTATAATTACAAGCATTTCATTAGTGTCAAAGGCTTTTATTTACAATTACATGAAGTTCATGCAAAGAGTGTTATAGTGTTGATCCTTCTTTTTCAAGACCTCTGCAATCTGCCCTGGCATGCTGTCAATTAACTTCTGGGACACATCCTGACTGATGGCAGCCCATTCTTGCATAATCAATGCTTGGAGTTTGTCAGAATTTGTGGGTTTTTGTTTGTCCACCCGCCTCTTGAGGATTGACCACAAATTCTCAATGGGATTGAGGTCTGGTGTGTTTCCTGGTCATGGACCCAAAATATCAATGTTTTGTTCCCCGAGCCACTTAGTTATCACTTTTGCCTTATGGCAAGGTGCTCCATCATGCTGGAAAAGGCATTGTTCGTCACCAAACTGTTCCTGGATGGTTGGGAGAAGTTGCTCTCGGAGGATGTGTTAGTACCATTCTTTATTCATGGCTGTGTTCTTAGGCAAAATTGTAAGTGAGCCCACTCCCTTAACTGAGAACCAGCTTTAAGAAGAAGTGTATCTAAAGTTCCATGCATAACACTTGAATTTTCATCAACATTTATAATGAGTATGTCTGTGAATTCATGTGGCTCTCTGCAATATCACTGCATGTTTTGGAACTACTGAACATAACACGTCAATGTAAAATAAGATTTTTGGATATAAATATGAACTTTACCAAACAAAACGTACATGTATTGTGTAACATGAAGTCCTATGAGTGTCATCTGATGAAGATCAAAGGTTAGTGATTAATTTTATCTCTATTTGTGCTTTTTGTGACTCCTCACTTTGGCTGGAAAAATGGCTGGGTTTTTCTGTGGGTTGGTGGTGACCTAACATAATTGTTTGTGGTGCTTTCGCTGTAAAGCATTTTTGAAATCAGACACTGTGGCTGGATTACTGAGAATTGTATCTTTAAAATGGTGCCTAATACTTGTATGGTTGAGAAATTTGATTTATGAGATTTCTGTTGATTTGTATTTGGCGCCCTGCAATTTCATTGGCTGTTAGCGAGGGGTTCCGCTAGCGGAACGGGGTTCCCCAGTCCTAGACAGGTTAATTTATTTGTGATAGGGGGCAGCATTTTCACTTTTGGATGAATAGCGTGCCCAGAGTGAACTGCCTCCTACTCAGTCCCTGATGCTAATATATGCATATTATTATTAGTATTGGATAGAAAACACTCTGACATTTCTATAACTGTTTGAATGATGTCTGTAAGTATAACAGAACTCATATGGCAGGCAAGATAAATCCAAACAGGAAGTGGGAAATCTGAGGTTTGTAGTTTAACTCACCCCTATCGAATACACAGTGGGATATGGGTTATTTTGCACTTCCTAAGGCTTCCACTAGATGTCAACCGTCTTTAGAACGTTGTTTCAGGCTGCTCCTGTGAAGGGGGGCCGGATGAGAGCTGTTTGACTAAGGGTTCTGCCTGCAGCCTTGTTCTCAGTCACACGCTTTCACATGAGAGGTATCTCTCATTCCATTGCTTTTCTACAAACAATGGAATTCTCCGGTTGGAACATTTATGATAAAAACATCCTAAAGATTGATTCTATACTTAGTTTGTCAAGTTTCTTCGACCTGTAATATAACTTTTTGAACTTTTCGTCCGACTGGACCAGAACGCGCTTTTGAATTTGTTTACCAAACGCCCTAACAACGGAAGCTATTTGGACATAAATGGACATAAATTATGGACATTATCGAACAAAACAAGCATTTATTGTGGAACTGAGATTCCTGGGAGTGCATTCTGATGAAGATCATCAAAGGTAAGTGAATATTTATAATTCTATTTATGACTACCCAACATGGCGGATATTTCTCTGGCTGGTTTGGGCTCTGAGCGCCATTCTCATTATTATGATTATGATTTTTCCGTAAACTTTTTTGAAATATGACACAGCGGTTACATTAAAGCAGTATCCACATCCATAGGATGTAGTGATCACAATATAATAGCCATATCTAGGAAAACCAAAGTTCTGAAGGCTGGGCCTAATATAATGTATAAGAGGTCATACAATAAGTTTTGTAGTGATTCATATGTTATTGATGGAAAGAATATTTGCTGGTCTGTGGTGTGTAACGAGGAGCAACCAGATGCTGCACTTGACACTTATGAAATAGCTTATTCCAGTTACTAATAAGCACACACCCATTTGAGAAATGACTGTAAAAATCTCTGTCAATTTCCATGATGCATTCTATTTTTGGTCATTGGGCTCCTAAACCAGGTATGTAGACATCTTAATAAACTGAAAGAGCTCTCAAAGCTGCAGTTGCTAACAGGATTAATTAATATACCCAGTAAATAATGTCTGAGTTACAGTTTCGACTTAAATCTTCTTAAAAACATATGGCAAGATCTGAAAATGGTTGTCTAGCAATGATCAGCAACCAATTTGACAGAGCTTGAAGAATTATTTAAATAATTCATGGGCAAATGTTGCACAATGCAGGTGTGGAAAGCTTAGAGACTTACCCAGAAAGACTCACAGCTGTAATCGATGCCAAAGGTGCTTCTACAAAGTATTGACTCAGGGGTGTGAATACTTATGTAAATTAGATATTTCAGTATTTCATTTTCCAAAATATGTTGATAAAATTTCTTAAAATATGTTTTCACTTTGTCATTATGGGGTATTGTGGATGAGAAAAAAACAATTTCATCCATTTTGAATTCAGGCTGTAACACAACAAGAATAAGTCAAGGGGTATGAAGGCACTGTATATAACAGTTTATACACTCAGGACATGTTTTTTTGAGAGGTTATGTTTAGTAAGAACTACTTCCTATGGCATGAGAGGAATATGATCCGGGTTTGCCTTGTGTCGGACTCACCTCTCTCTATGTTGTTGTGTTCTCTCTGTCCTGTCTGCTCCCTTCTCTTTTTTGCTGTCTGAAGTTCTGCTTTCCTTGATCAAAGTATATTATTAGAGATGGAATAGTATAAGTGACGTAACAATATTGAGTATTCTGAACAGACAAGCACATTTAAGCAATTTACAAGCCCACACGTAATACACACACACACAAACAGAAGCAATTTGAACAACAGGCAAATAATGTTTACCTGAATTGAGCTAAAGGTCAAATCTGGGATCATTTATGTTCCTTAATGATATTAGCAGTTCACTCAATCATAAACCTGATTTACAATTCAACTGTCTTAACCTATCACTAACCACAATACAGTTGAAGTCAGGAGTTTACATACACCTTAGTCAAGTACATTTAAACTCAGTTTCACAATTCATGACATTCAAAATTCCCTGTCTTAGGTCAGTAATGATCACCACTTTATTTTAAGAATGTGAAATGTCAGAATAGTAGTAGAGAATTATTTATTTTCAGCTTTTATTTCTTTTATCACATTCCCAGTGCATCAGAAGTTTACATTATCTCAATTTGTATTTGGTAGCATTGCCTTTAAATTGTTTAACTTGGGTCAAACGTTTTGGGTAGCCTTCCACAAGCTTCCCACAATAAGTTGGGTGAATTTTTGCCCATTCCTCCAGAGCTGGTGTAACTGAGTCAGGTTTGTAGGCCTCTTCGCTCGCACATGCTTTTTCAGTTCTGCCCACATATTTTCTATGGGATTGAGGTCAGGGCTTTGTGATGGCCACTCGACTTTGTTGTCCTTAAGCCATTTTGTCACAACTTTGGAAGTATGCTTGGGGTCATTGTTCATGTGGAAGACCCATTTTGCGACCAAGCTTTAACTTCCTGACTGATGTCTTGAGATGTTGCTTCAATATACCCACATAATTTTCCTGCCTCATGAAGCCATCTATTTTGTGAAGTGCACCAGTCCTTCCTGCAACCAAGCAGCCCCACAACATGATGCTGCCACCCCCGTGCTTCACGGTTGGGATGGTGTTCTTCGGCTTGCAAGCTTCCCCCTTTTTCTTCCAAACATAATGATGGTCAACATGGCCAAACAGTTCTATTGTAGTTTCATCAGACCAGAGGACAATCCTTGTCCTCGTGTGCAGTTGCAAACCGTAGTCAGGCTTTTTTATGGCGGTTTTGGAGCAGTGGCTTCTTCCTTGCTGAGCGGCCTTTCAGGTTATGTTGATATAGGACTTGTTTTACTGTGGATATAGATACTTTTGTACCCGTTTCCTCCAGCATCTTCACAAGGTCCTTTGTTGTTGTTCTGGGATTGATTTGCACTTTTCGCACCAAAGTACACTCATCTCTAGGAGACAGAATGCGTCTCCTTCCTGAGCGGTATGATGGCTGCGTGGTTCCATGCTGTTCATACTAGTGTACTATTATTTGTACAGATGAACGTAGTACCTTCAGACAACGTAGTACCTTTAGGCATTTGGAAATTGTTCCCAAGGATGAACCAGACATGTGAAGGTCTACAATTATTTTCTGAGGTCTTGGCTGATTTCTTTTGATTTTCCCATGATGTCAAGCAAAGAGGCACTGAGTTTGAAGGTAGGCCTTGAAATGCAGCCACAGGTACACCTCCAATTGACTCAAATTATATCGATTAGCCTATCAGAACCTTCGAAAGCCGTGACATAATTTTCTGGATTTTTCCAAGCTGTTTAAAAAGCACAGTCAACTCAGCGTATGTAAACTTCTGACCCACTGGAATTGTGAACAGTGAATTATAAGAAAAATAATCTGTCTGTAAACAATTGTTGGAAAAATTACTTGTGTCTTGTGCAAAGTAGATGTCCTAACAGACTTGCCAAAACTTTAGTTTGTTTACAGACTTTTCTAGTGAAATATAGGCTAAATAAAATAAATAAAAAACCAAAGAGAATTCATAGCCTTCCCGCTGTGGACATCTATTTCAGCACCGTTTCGCGCTGCTCTGAGACAAGCATGGACAAATGAAAATGTAAAAATATCCATGATATTCTTAAGATATGTGTTGACTATATAAGAAGTGATGTCTGCTAAATAATTCTAAATAACAAAATGGCTTTATTTACAAATTAGTGAGAATGTCTCAATCCATGTTCAAGAATTGCCTTTTTCTCGCATACTCTAGCTTAAACAAAAACTCCAAAATATCGTTACTTTTTAACTTCTTATGGCTGGGGGGGCAGTATTGAATAGCTTGGATGAATAAGGTGCTCAGCTAATATATGCATATTATTAGTAGAGTTGGATAGAAAACACTGAAGTTTCTAAAACTGTTTGAATGATGTCTGTGAGTATAACAGAACTCATATGGCAGGCAGAAACCTGAGAAAAAAATCCAACCAGGAAGTGGGAAATCTGTAGTTTTTCAACTCTTTGCCTATCCAAGATAGTGTAAGATTGGTCCGATTGCACTTCCTAAGGCTTCCACTAGATGTCAACAGTCTTTGGAACCTTGTTTGAGGCTTCTACTGTGAAGGAGGAGAGAATGAGAGCTGTTTCAACCAGAGGCCTGGCAGAAGGCAATAAGCTGATCACACGAGCGCCCGTGAGAGGAAGCTGCGTTCCATTGCATTTCTAAAGACAAAGGAATTCTCTGGTTGGAACATTATTGAAGATTTATGTTGAAACCTCTTAAGGCTAGGTGGCACTATTTTCATTTTTGGAAAAATAACGTTCCCAAAGTAAACGGGCTATTTCTCAGTACCAGATGCTAGAATTTGCATATAATCGACAGCTTAGGATATAAAACACTCTAAAGTTTCCAAAACTGTAAAAATATTGTCTGTGAGTATAACAGGACTGATATTGGAGGCGAAAGCCTGAGGAAAATCCAATCAGGAAGTGACTCTTATTTTGAATCCTCTGCATTCCTTTGCATCCCTATTGACCATTGAAAGGGATATCAACCAGATGACTTTTTCTATGGCTTCCCTAGCCATTATTAACTATGCCATTAGACATAGTTTCAGGCTTTTATTTTGAAAAATGAGCGTGAACGACAACATTGCGTCAGTGGTCAGGTGGTGGCTCTCTGAGTGATTTGTGCGTAATAGACAAAGGCGGCCATTGTTCCTCTCGCTCCTACTGAAAAGTCAATTATCCCGGTTGATATATTATCGAATAGATATTTGAAAAACACCTTGAGGATTGATTATAAAAAATGTTTGCCATGTTTCTGTCGATATTATGGATCTAATTTGTATTTTTTTCGGCTTTGTCGTGACCGCAATTTCCGGTGGATTTCTGAACAAAAGGAGGTATTTCGGCTACAAAAATAATCTACATAGAACAAAATTAACATGTACTGTCTAACTGGGAGTCTCGTGAGTGAAAACATCCGAAGCTCATCAAAGGTAAACGATTTAATATGATTGATTATCGTGAGCAAGCTTCCTGCTGCTAGCTGGACATAATGCTATGCTAGGCTATCGATAAACTTACACAAATGCTTGTCTTGCTTTGGCTGTTAAGCATCATTTCAAAATCTGAGATAACAGGGTGATTAACAAAAGGCTAAGCTGTGTTTCACTATATTTCACTTGTGATTTCATGAATATGAATATTTTCTAGTAAGATTTTTTGTCCGTTGTGTTATGCTAATTAGTGTAGTTGATGACAATTGTCCCGGATCCGGGAGCGGTAGTTCCAAGAGGTTAATTAAGGAATTAGGCACTTTCCCATGTTTACTACAGTATGTATTGTGGCCTAATAAGCAAAAACAAATTTGGTTAATAAAATTATGATTTAAAAATACTGTTTCAAAATGCAGATGATGATTTAGTTATGGATCCACAACTAATTACTATGGGAATAAATGTCACTGATTTTCAGAAACATTGGAACAAAATTGTCTCAAAGGCAAACCATTTAGAATCGTCCAATCCTGTAGCCTACTCCGGACCGTCACATTGTACAGTGCCATATTTTCCATTCCATGCTAACTGAAACCCTGAGGGTTTAGTTTTTCATGGAATAGAAAAACCATAATATTATTCAAATTAATTAAGCAAGTACCAGTCATGAGTAGGACACACCTACTCATTACAGTATTTTTCTTAATTTTTACTATTTTTTACATTGTAGATTCCTCCAATCCTCTAGCCTACTCCCAACTGTCACGTTGTACAGCGCCATATTTTCCATCCCATCCTAATGGAAACCCTGAGTGTTTCATTTTTGTCTGAATAGAAACACCATAATATTATTCAAATTAATTAAGCCACATTTCTTAAAATCCATCCCATATACTATTACAAAAAAAGTTATATACAGTGGGACAAAAAAGTATTTAGTCAGCCACCAATTGTGCAAGTTCTCCCACTTAAAAAGATGAGAGAGGCCTTTCATTATAGGTACACTTCAACTATGACAGACAAAATGAGAAAAAAAATTGAGAAAATCACATTGTAGGATTTTTTATGAATTTATTTACAAATTATGGTGGAAAATAAGTATTTGGTCAATAACAAAAGTTGCTCAATACTTTTATATACCCTTTGTTAGCAATGACAGAGGTCAAACGTTTTCTGTAAGTCTTCAAGGTTCTCACACTGTTGCTGGTATTTTGGCCCATTCCTCCATGCAGATCTCCTCTAGAGCAGTGGTGTTTTGGGGCTGTTGCTGGGCAACACGGACTTTCAACTCCATCCAAAGAATTTCTATGGGGTTGAGAACTGAAGACTGGCTAGGCCACTCCAGGACCTTGAAATGATTCTTACGAAGCCACTCCTTAGTTGCAGGGGGGTTGTGTTTGTCATTGTCATGCTGAAAGACCCAGCCATGTTTCATCTTCAATGCCCTTGCTGATGGAAGGAGGTTTTCACTCAAAATCTCACGATACATGGCCCCATTCATTCTTTCCTTTACACGGATCAGTCGTCCTCGTCCCTTTGCAGAGAAACAGCCCCAAAGCATGATGTTTCCACCCCCATGCTTCACAGTAGGTATGGTGTTCTTTGGATGCAACTCAGCATTCTTTGTCCTCCAAACACGACGAGTTGAGTTTTTACCAAAAAGTTATATTTTGGTTTCATCTGACATTCTCCCAATCTTCTTCTGGATCATCCAAATGCTTTCTAGCAAACTTCAGACGGGCCTGGACATGTACTGGCTTAAGCAGAGGGACACGTCTGGCTCTGCAGGATTTGAGTCCCTGGCGGCGTAGTGTGTTACTGATGGTAGGCTTTGTTACTTTGGTCCCAGCTCTCTGCAGGTCATCCACTAGGCCCCCCCGTGTGGTTCTGGGATTTTTGCTCACCGTTCTTGTGATCATTTTGACCCCATGGGGTGAGATCTTGCGTGGAGCCCCAGATCGAGGAAGATTATCAGTGGTCTTGTATGTCTTCCATTTCCTAATAATTGCTCCCACAGTTGATTTCTTCAAACCAAGCTCCTTCCCTATTGCAGATTCAGTCTTCCCAGCCTGGTGCAGGTCTACAATTTTGTTTCTGGTGTCCTTTGACAGCTCTTTGGTCTTGGCCATAGTGGAGTTTGGAGTGTGACTGTTTGAGGTTGTGGACAGGTGTCTTTTATACTGATAAGTTCAAACAGGTGCCATTAATACAGGTAACGAGTGGAGGACAGAGGAGCCTCTTAACCTTTCTAGGGCAGGAGTTCCGCTAGCGGAATCCCTCGACAACATTCCGCTAAAAAGGCATTGCGCGATATTCCAAAATGTTTTTTTGAAACATGTAACTTTCACACATTAACAAGTCCAATACAGCAAATGAAAGATAAACATCTTGTTAACTTCTTCGATATAGGGGGCGCTCTTTTAATTTTTGGATAAAAAAACGTTCCCGTTTTAAACAAGATATTTTGTCACGAAAAGATGCTCGACTATGCATATAATTGACAGCTTTGGAAAGAAAACACTCAGACGTTTCCAAAACTGCAAAGATATTATCTGTGAGTGCCCAAGAACTGATGCTACAGGCGAAACCAAGATGAAATTTCAAACAGGAAATGCCCCAGATTTTGAAGGCACTGTTTTCCAATGTCTCCTTATATGGCTGTGAATGCGCCAGGAATGAGCTTCACTTTGTCGTTTCCCCAAGGTGTCTGCAGCATTGTGACGTATTTGTAGGCATATCATTGGAAGATTGACCATTTTACACTACATCTACCAGGTGCTCACTTGGTGTCCTCCGTCGTAATTATTGCGTAATCTCCAGCTGCGTGTATTTTTCCATTTGCTTCCGAGGAGAAACCCAACTGCCACAAATGATTTATCATCGAATAGATATGTGAAAAACACCTTGAGGGTTGATTCTAAACAACGTTTGCCATGTTTCTGTTGATATTATGGAGTTAATTTGGAAAAAGGTTCGGCGTTGTAATGACTGAATTTTCGGGGGGTTTTCTTAGCCAAACGTGATGAACAAAACGGAGCGATTTCTCCTACACAAATAATCTTTTTCGAAAAACTGAACATTTGATGTCTAACTGAGAGTCTCCTCATTGAAATCATCCGAAGTTCTTCAAAGGTAAATGATTTTTATTTGAATGCTTTTCTTGTTTTTGTGAAAATGTTGCCTGCTGAATGCTAGGCTAGCTATCAATACTCTTACACAAATGCTTGTGTAGCTATGGTTGAAAAGCATATTTTGAAAATCTGAGATGACAGTGTTGTTAACAAAAGGCTAAGCTTGTGAGTGAATATATTTCTTTCATTTCATTTGCGATTTTCTGAATAGTTAACCTCTTAAGCCTACGGGGGCGCTATTTCATTTTTGGATAAAAAGACGTTCCCGTTTTAAGCGCAATATATCGTCACAAAAAGATGCTCGACTATGCATGGAATTGGTAGCTTTGGAAAGAAGACACTCTGACGTTTCCAGAACTGCAAAGATTTTCACTGTGAGTGCCCCAGAACTCATGCTACAGGCGAAACCAAGATGTTTCTGCAACCAGGAAATGAACAGGATTTCTGAGGCACCGATTTGCATCATCTCCTTATATGGCTGTGAATGGGACAGGAATGAGCCTGCCCTTTCTATTGTTTCCCCAAGGGGTCTGGAGCATTGTGACGTATTTGCAGGCATATCATTGGAAGATTGACCATAAGAGACTACATTTTCCAAGTGTCCCGCACGGTGTCCTGCGTGGGAATTGATGCGCAAAACTCAGGTGCTGGTATTTTTCCATGGAATTCAGAGAAAAACCATGCTTCCACGAACGGCATATCAATGAAGAGATATGTGAAAAAACACCTTGAGGATTGATTCAAACAACGTTTGCCATGTTTCGGTCGATATTATGGAGTTAATTCGGAAAAAAGTTCGACGTTTTGGTGACTGAATTTTCGGTTCGTTTCGGTAGCCAAATGTGTAGTAACAAAACGGAGCGATTTGTCCTACACAAAGAATCTTTCAGGAAAAAATGGACATCTGCTATGTAACTGAGAGTCTCCTCATTGAAACATCTGAAGTTCTTCAAAGGTAAATTATTTTATTTGATTACTTTGCTGGTTTTTGTGAAAATGTTATGTGCTAAATGCTACGCTAAATGCTACAGCAGCCATTATCACTCTTACACAAATGATTGATTTTCTATGGTTCAAAAGCATATTTTGAAAATCTGAGATGACAGTGTTGTTAAGAAAAGGCTAAGCTTGAGAGCAGGCATATTTATTTCATTTCATTTGCGATTTTGAGAAATCGTTAACGTTGCGTTATGGTAATGAGCCTGAGGGTGTAGTTACGCTACCGGATCCGGTAGCGGTAGTTCTGAGAGGTTAACGTTGCGTTATGGTAATGTGCTTGAGCCTATGATTACGCTCCCGGATACGGGATTGCTCGACGCAAGAAGTTAATCTACCTATTGTGTCCGATTAAAAAAATGCTTTACAGCACAACATATGATTATGTAAGGGAATACCCCCCTGAAATGGACAAAAATGAATGGGAAAACATTGGCATTGGACAAGCGGGGGCGGCAGGATAGCCTAGTGGTTAGAGCGTTGGACTAGTAACCGGAAGGTTGCAAGTTCAAACCCCCGAGCTGACAAGGTACAAAATCTGTTGTTCTTCCCCTGAACAGGCAGTTAACCCACTGTTCCTAGGCCGTCATTGAAACTAAGAATTTGCTCTTAACTGACTTGCCTAGTAAAATAAAGGTAAAATAAATTTAAAAAAAATGTCAAACATATACACGGTGTCCAATACCACCCAATCTGGCATTGATTCGTGTAAAGTTGATGGCAAATGCCAGTTGTAACACTTTAAAAATCCAACAGGTGGCGAGTGCGCTCCACCTTGGTTTTTCATATTGGAAATGCAACACAAGTCAACATCCAAAAGCAACATTTTGAAAAAGTGAATTTTTTTTCAAAAACTTATCACCCCCCCAAAAAAGTGCTTTCTGGACCGTTTTTGTCCAATTTTATTATCATAATTATTTTTTTCATTGTACTTGCGCATAAGGAATATGTTTTGTCCATTTGCAATATGATTTCATAGGAAGTCAAAAGTCGAAAATGTGAACTTAAAAAAAAAACTTTGCACCCTCGTAAAAAAGTGCTTTCTGGACCGTTTTTCGAAATTGTTTCGATTTTATGTCAATTAATCATCTGTAAGAACTTTATGAATATACTTTTGTAAAATTTTATCATAATTTAAAAAAAATTAAACTTGTGCATAAGGAATATGATTTGTCCATTTGCAATATGATTTCATAGGAAGTCAAGTCACTTTTTTGGGGGCCAAATGCCATAAGAAATTAAAAAAATAAAAATAAAAATCCTGCAGAAATGCAAAATTGACTGGCCAGATGAACTCGAGATGGCTGGGCAGTGATAGTTGTTCCTTTCCATCACTCGTTGTGTTGACTTCATCATGTCCATTTGGTGATGCTTTTTCACTATTGAATCATATTGCAAGTGCACGTGCACTTGCAATATGTTTCAATGGGAATTTACCATCACGAATTTCGCATGCTCAAAAGTCAATATATACTTTGCTCAAACTATACTTTTGTTTACTTTTATTATCATTTTTTTCTCTCACTTGTGCATAAGGCTTATGTTTTGTCCATTTGCAATATGATTTCATAGGAAGTCAAAAGTCACTCTTTTTGGGGCCAAATGCAGTAAGAAATTTGACATGCTCAAAAATCCTTTAGAAATGCAAAATTGACTGGCCAGATGAACTCGGGATGGCCGGGCAGTGATAGTTGTTCCCTTCCATCACTCGTTGTGTTGATTTCATCATGTCCATTTGGTGATGTTTTTTCACTATTGAATCATATTGCAAATGCACGTGCATTTGCAATATGGTTCAATGAGCATTAACCTCTCTGAACTACCGATACCGGATCCGGGAGCGTGACTACACCCTCAGGCTCATTACCATAACGCAACGTTAACGATTTCTAAAAATCGCAAATGAAATGAAATAAATATGCCTGCTCTCAAGCTTAGCCTTTTCTTAACAACACTGTCATCTCAGATTTTCAAAATATGCTTTTGAACCATAGAAAATCAATCATTTGTGTAAGAGTGTTGATGGCTAGCTTAGCATTTAGCGTAGCATTTAGCACATAACATTTTCACAAAAACCAGCAAAGGAATCAAATAAAATATTTTACCTTTGAAGAACTTCAGATGTTTCAATGAGGAGACTCTCAGTTACATAGCAGATGTCCAGTTTTTCCTGAAAGATTCTTTGTGTAGGACAAATCGCTCCGTTTTGTTACTACACATTTGGCTACCGAAACGAACCGAAAATTCAGTCACCAAAACGTCGAACTTTTTTCAGAATTAACCCCATAATATCGACCGAAACATGGCAAACGTTGTTTGAATCAATCCTCAAGGTGTTTTTTCACATATCTCTTCATTGATATGCCGTTCGTGGAAGCATGGTTTTTCTCAGAATCCCATGGAAAAATACCAGCAGCTGAGTTTTGCGCACCAATTTCCACGCAGGACACCGTGCGGACACTTGGAAAATGTAGTCTCTTATGGTCAATCTTCCAATGATATGCCTGCAAATACGTCACAATGCTCCAGACCCCTTGGGGAAACGATAGAAAGGGTAGGCTCATTCCTGTCGCATTCACAGCCATATAAGGAGATGATGCAAATCGGAGCCTCAGAAATCCTGTTCATTTCCTGGTTGCAGAAACATCTTGGTTTCGCCTGTAGCATGAGTTCTGGGGCACTCACAGTGAAAATCTTTGCAGTTCTGGAAACGTCAGAGTGTCTTCTTTCCAAAGCTACCAATTCCATGCATAGTCGAGCATCTTTTTGTGACAAAATATTGCGCTTAAAACGGGAACGTCTTTTTATCCAAAAATGAAATAGCGCCCCCCTAAGCTCAAGAGGAACCATCACGAATTTGGCATGCTCAAAAATCATACAGAATTGCAAAATTGACTGACCTGATGAACACAGGATGGCAGGGCAGTGATAGTTGTTCCTTTCTGTCGCTCGTTGTGTTGACTTCATCATGTCCATTTGGTGATGTTTTTTCACTGTTGAATCATATTGCAAGTGCACGTGCATTTGCAATATGGTTCAATGGGCATTTACCATCACGAATTTGTCATGCTCAAAAATCATACAGAAATGGAACATTGACTGGCCTGATGAACTCGGGATGGCTGGGCAGTGATTCTGGTTCATCTCAATCGCTCGTTAGGGTTGATTTCAGAATGTCACTTTGGTGATGGTACCTCACTGTTTAAACATATTGCAAATGGACTAGAGTCACCAGCAAGTCACCGTCCATCAGTCAATTATATATCATTCTTACACCAAACTGATACAAACTGACACCAAACCCACTATTTCCAACACGTTTAGAAGACAACTGGCCCTCAATGACTTGCTACGGTTTCCTTGAATGAGCTATCGGACAGGAACGTTGGGGTCCATCTATATGGGCCGAGACGGTCGCAATGCACCTAGTCTTGCGACTCTGGGACATTTCTAAATGTCGTCATTTTCATGATGCAAAAATGAATTGAAGTCATTGCAAATGTACGAGGCTGTTTCTCGGCCCTAGAACCTTCTAGAGCCACGTAACTCACCACGCACTATCGACCTGAGGTCTAGAACAGGATTCTAAAGTTTCGGAACTCTAGGTCTGACGGTTCTTTAAAAGTTCCAACAAGGTTAACTAATGCAGGCAGTGTATGTCTCTACGCACCCCAATGGGTCCCTCCTTCCAAGCTGTGTGTGTGTGTGATTTAGTTTTCCTTTGAATTTTTTTTCTTATTTACAGTTCATGGGGGTTGACTAATCACACGTATGAAGTTTTGGAAAAATCAGACTTTTTTTAACCCCTCGAAACAGCCCCTGAGACACCAATTATGGCACTTCTGGTTGGCACAGGAAGCTATAACTCAACACATATCCTCATTGGGGTATGCTTTTACAGTATTCTGAGTTTTAAGTCTTTACGTTAAGAATTGACTGATATACACAGGGTTGAATGCACTATGTCTATCAAACTGCAGGCAGGGTATGGATAAACACTTTTAGGGTGATTTTAACCACTTCCGGTTGGTCCAGGAAGCTTAGAATCAACACAGGTAGACCTCGTAGTGGCCTGATGGACTGTCACCGAAGACAGGTTCATACGACATTCAAAACCCACATAGGCTTCAGGTTGAATTTAGGGGTGCAGGCAATGTATTCCTATGGGGAGAGAAGTCAATGCAAACTGTTTGATGTAAACACCTTCTTTTAACTGTTAAGGGTTAATGCCACACGGTCAAGGTTAGGCTTGCACGGATTGGGAGGACCTTAGGAACGTACCTGAGGTCGAATTGTGCTTCTCACCCTAACGATTCTCTCACTGTCACCCAAAAGCAAATGACGTTGTGGGGCAGGCTTCATTTTGGGCCTACTTTTCGAACGGTCGCTGCGCTTAGACCGAGCGAGCTACGGTCAAGCAGGATATCTCGTTGAACTCGGCACGGCCTAGGGATTATGGTAATGCCATTGCCTGCTCTCTGTGTCTTTAGGCACCGTACTTTTTCACTCCATCCTTGCTGTGTGTGTGTGTGAGAGCTTTTCTTTGACATCTGTTGGGAGAAATGACTGATTTACAGTTCATGAGGGTTACCTAGTCACACATTTGAAGTTTAGGTGAGATGTGACTTTTTTAACCGTTCAAAACAGAGAGTGTGACCCAATTAAAGGCACTTACGGGTGGCACAGGAAGCTATAGGTAAACACATGTCTTGACTGAGGTAGCCTCTTACAGAATCCTGAGTTTTAAGTCTTTAAGTTAAGAATTGACTGATCTACACAGGGTTGAATGCAGTCATTTTCACATTTGCAGGTTATGTACATCAAAATACCTTTAGGGTGATTTTAACCACTTCCGGTCGGTTCAGGAAGCTTAGAATCGACACAGGTAGACCTCATAGTGTCCTGATGGACTGTCATCGAAGACAGGTTCATAAGGCATTCATAACCCACATAGGCCTCAGGTTGAATTTAGAGGAGCAGGCAATGTATTCCTATGGGGAGAGATGTCAATGTAATCTGTGAGATCAAAAAACCCTGTTTTACTGTTAAGGGTTAATGCTACACAGTCAAGGTTAGGCTTGCACAGACCGGGAGGACCTTAGGAATGTACCTGAGGTCGAATTGTGCTTCTCGCCCTAACGGTTCTCTCACTGTCACCCAAAAGCAAATGACGTTGTGGGGCAGGCTTCATTTTGGGCCTAGATTTCTAATGGTCGCTGCGCTTAGACCGAGCGAGCTACGGTCAAGCGGGATATCTCGTTGAACTCAGCACGGCCTAGGGATTATGGTAATGCCATTGCCTGCTCTCTGTGTCTTTAAGCACCGCACTTTGTCACTCCATCCTTGCTGTGTGTGTGTGTGTGTGTGTGTGTGTGTGTGTGTGTGTGTGTGTGTGCGTGTGTGTGTGTGTGTGTGTGTGCGTGTGCGTGTGCGTGTGTGTGTGTGTGTGTGTGTGTGTGTGTGTGTGTGTGTGAGAGAGAGCTTTTCTTTGACATCTGTTGGGAGAAATGACTGACTTACAGTTTATGGGGGTTGCCTAATCACACAAATGATGTTTTGAAAAGATCTGACCTTTTTAACCCTTGGAAACAGCCACTATGACACCATTTAAGGCACTTCCGGTTGGCACAGGAAGCTATAAATAAACTCATATCCTGATTGGGGTATGCCTTTACAGAATCCTGAGTTATAAGTCTTTACGTTAAGAACTGAGTTATTTACGGAGGGTTTAGTGAGTGTGTGTTATTTCAGAAAATCATAGGAAATCTCGCAGAGCTCCGCAGCACACTTTAAAAAGATTCGTATGAACACCCTGCAACTGGATCTGTAACTGTTTAAAAAAAAACACTTATCTTTGAACATCACCAATTTGTCATTGTACGATTTCTCTTAAATGACGATAGATATATGGCTGGTTCTTTTTTTATTGACACCGGAGGCTCCTTCCCTATTTTCATTTTGGACCTTTAATCCCAGAGAAATGGCTATAACTCAAAAACCGTTGAGGCCTAGACGCCATCTTGTTCGGGGCCAACTGCCCATTATGCCAAACCTACGCTCACCAAGTTTCGGGTTTGAAATATTTTCCGTTTTGGAGATAAGGCCCCGTCGTGATTCGTGATGTTTTGTACATTTGCAATATGATTGCTTATGCCATCTTGTGGGATTTTCCAGGACAGCGGAAAAATGACCAAAATTTGATTATTTTATAAAACGGAAACCGAATGTCCGAGAAAGTTGGTTTGATGACTTCCCGGTAGGTCCGGCCCTGCCGCACGGCCCGACGCCGACCGCGAATTTTACAAACGTTTTCGGACGTCTAGTAGGGGACCGTACATTTGCAATATGGACTTTCTCACTAACCATACAGCAAATGTCAAAATGTTCCCTTAAGGTATGTTAGGTCATAGCCAATTCCAAAAAACACACACCCATTTTTCCAGCCAAAGATAGGAGTCACAAAAAGCAGAAATATAGATAAAATGAATCACTAACGTTTGATGATCTTCATCAGATGACACTCATAGGACATCATGTTACACAATACATGTATGTTTTGTTCGATAATGTGAATAATTATATCCAAAAATCTCAGTTTACATTGGCGCGTTACGTGCAGTTATGTTTTGATTCCAAAACATCCAGTGATTTTGCAGAAATACTCATAATAAACATTGATAAAAGATACAACTGTTATTCACAGAATTAAAGTAGGCCTCTCCTTAATGCAACCGCTGTGTCAGATTTCGAAAAAACTTTACGGTAGGTAGGCCAAGCTTTGAAAAACTACAAACCTCAGATTTCCCACTTCCTGGTTTGATTTTTCTCAGGTTTTCACCTGCCATATGAGTTCTGTTATACTCACAGACATCATTCAAACCATTTTTAGAAACAACAGAGTGTTTTCTATCCAATACTACTAATAATTTGCATATATTAGCATCTGGGACAGAGTAGGAGGCAGTTCACTCTGGGCACGCTATTCATCCAAAAGTGAAAATGCTGCCCCCTATCCCAAAAACAATAAATATACGGTTCCATTTGGGCAATTGCATTCACCAATGAATGTGACTGTTTAGTCTTTGCTGTAACAAAGGTTGACAAAAAAATGTCACAAGACTCTCTGATATGCTTCTAATTTATTTAGTGTTATTTGCATTGTTCCAAACAATCAGAAAAATTATATTAATCTATAGTAATCTAACAGCACCTGTTTGTCACACCTTTTTCCCGATCTTCAGTATTTTCCACATCTAGTCAAATGTATTATTACCTCCTGAGCAACCAGTAAACATTCCCCCGTTTCAAGTTTATTTGTCACACCCTTTTTTCCATTTTGCTCTCATGCGTAATGGTGTTCTGAGTTTGTAATAACGAATTTATTGATGTGATTATGCGATGCATACATGCGTCACGTAAAGAGAGCAAGGCTTGAGGGAATAGGGAAGGGATTTCCTAAACATATCAGGGATTTCGGTAACTGAAATTTTCAGTCATGGCTTTAATTATTATGTTGCAGCTTCAGCAACACAGATATTGGGATAAACACTGTTGATGTTTTGTGGTGGTTACTGCAGCAGGCAGGAGAGAGAGACAAAAGGTGCTAGTCACACAGTCACTTGCTGTAATTTCTGAGCCTGGCACAATCAAATCAATTGTGGTCAGAATCTCTCTAGTCATTTGTCTGCCTTAATTATTTCATCAAACTGTGTGCCTAAAAAATCAGACAGGCTCAAGGCTGAGTTGATTAAAAACACATAGGATGTGTCTATATAGAAAAAAACTTGTTTGAACAATCAGATGACCCTTGGTCGACCACTATTTTTTGGGGTCGGTGACAGCCCTAATTTTAGCCCAGAAATGGTTGAATTGAAGAAGTTTAAGATGCCTATCAATCATTTTCTTTGCAACCAGTGGACAGACAGTAAAACATGTACTCTTGCAACAGCTGCGTAGTGCAGATCCCAGCCTCATTTTTTATTTTTTTTTATTTTACCTTTATTTAACCAGGCAAGTCAGTTAAGAACATATTCTTATTTTCAATGACGGCCTGGGAACAATGGGTTAACTGCCTGTTCAGGGGCAGAACGACAGATTTCTACCTTGTCAGCTCGGGGGTTTGACCTCGCAACCTTCTGGTTACTAGTCCAACGCTCTAACCACACTGCCACCCCAAAAGTTCCTCCCTTATAAATTCCTCCATGTTTTGCTCCACATACTGTCAAAAACAAGTTTAATTTTTAAGAAGACCACAAAATAGGAAAAATGCCAAGGGGGATGTTTACTTTTGCAAGGCACTGTACAGTGTGTAGTATAGTATTCTCTAGTATACTACAGTTTACTACAGAATTCTATAGTAAGTCATGTAGTTTTCTCTAGTAAACTTTTGTGTTCGTACATGTGGCCATCCTTATTCTGCCATGTTTATAAATTCTCCTCACTGCCATACTGCTGCTGATACTGAGTGCCCTTGGCACTAGCCATGGCGGGAGCATACCGGTGGGCTCCCCACGTCTCTATATCTCTCCTGGAGGCTGTCCAGAGAGGGATAACGAGAGACGAGCTTTAAATATATGCTCATTAGCCACCTGTAAATCAATCTAACGAAGGCCCATGGATTTTTCATTCCATTTAATCGTGTCGAGGCAGTAGAAAGACGTGCGCCGGTGCTCGTTTCCTCCCAGGCCTGTTGTCCTAGCAAAGGCTGCACCCCCCTCTTTCAATTGATGCTAAAAAGGAGGTTGTGCCAAACCATCTTCATTAGGGTTGGGAATTGGACTACTTAAATATCCATTTACAAAGTACCGGCTGCACTTTGCCAGAAAAGAGTGGATCAAGATGTACTGTTGGTATTGGTAGGCAATCCACATAGGACTATACCTGAACTTAGTTTATTGTAATGAAAAAAATAAAGATGTACAGTGACAGGAAGGACTGTGTGTGTGTGATATAAATAGGGACATGATGATATAGCCTCGGAAATAGCTGTTACCTTTGTATCTATCCAAATGCCGTAATTGAAAATAACTTGCACACACTTGACACATCCTTCAAGGAATAGATTGTGGAAAGTACCTCTGGATCATTGGTTCTCAGCCTGAGGTCTGCAGCCCCCTAGAGGTTAATGAGAGAAATGCATGGAGTCATTGAACAGTATACTGTACTTGCAGTACATCTTTTAGAAAGAGTCTATGTAAAATCCATTGCTGTATGATACATGTAAAGACCATATTAAAGGAATAATGGTCAAAAGCATATACATTTAATTCCCTTTTTTATTTCTGGCTGCTACATCACCCATCATGGGATATTGACCTGAATTGGTTATTCACATTCTAATAATTATATTTCTATAGTCACGAGTGCCTAGTGACAGTTCTGTCTCCATTATCTTATTTTAAAGTTCCACTGTTCAATAATTCCTTATTTGTACTGTATTATAGAGAAATAAAACAATGGATTAAATTAGATTAGATGAGGCCTCTCTCCCTGACTTCATTAATGTTAATTGCAATATTAGTAGGTGATATTCATCAAAGCCAGGAGGGCAATTTGCTAATATTTGATATTATCTGCAGTATTTAATTGATGATATAAAAACAAAATGTATGAATTAGTAAAGGTATGTGCTAGATATCTGTGGTATCAGAAAAAGCTTCATTTTCATTTCAACATAAAGTTCACTGCATAGGACTTTTATAACAAAGCAAAGCATTTAGTGTATTGCTTAAAAATTGTTAAAGCAGATTCCTAAATAGTTTTCAAACACGAACACTCAAAGGGTGTGTCAAGTCTCATCAAAAGTAGCAATCTTTATAAATGCTCAACAGTGGGTTACAAAGAGGATAATTTGTTAATGACAGTTAATTGATCTCTAGACTTTTGTCTGTGGTTCAAGAAGAAGGTCTCTGCGTCTCATTAGACAGATTTTTCTTATTCTTATCCATTTTTTCTTACTCTTCAGAGCATATTCAGTACCACACTAAGTATTGCAGGTATCACACCCTTTATTCTCAATGTCCAAAATCTGCATTTTTGGAATGTCCTTCATTCCTTGATCTATGAAATGCATGGACAGGTATATGTAGTTTCATCTTCTTCTCCCCCAAAAGAAGGATCAAATGCAGGCAATAATATAGGTTATTTCTGCACTGAATCCCTGCATTTTCACATATGGTGGTAAAGCAGGGGAGGGTTAATCCTGACAGCCATTCCTGACATTTGTTAAATCCAACATCGGTTCTGTCAATAGCAGCCTTGTCGCTAGTTTTGCCACATGCCGTCATGATCCATCAATTTAATTTGAAAGATCACAAGCGTGCTTAGCCACAAGCAATGGCTGCGTTATTCAATAAACAGCCTATGCCTCATTCTTATCTGTCAGCGGTGCCTGCTGCCCTGGAGCAGGGAAAAGATGACGAACGAGGAATATGTCTTCCACATCTCTCGAACACAGGCAGCTAGCTCGTGGACTTGCCACATCACATGGAGATGTACGGATAAAAGATGAAGGGGGTCAAAAGGCTAGGGTCTATTTTTCTCCACTTCCTGTCTGACTGACGTGCCCAAAGTAAACTGCCTGTTACTCAGGCCCAGAAGACAGGATATGCACATAATTGGCTCCATTGGATAGAAAACACTTTGAAGTTCGTAGAAATTAAAACATTTAAAACCAACTGAATTTTTTTTTTTGGAGAGCCCATGCTCTTCCAATGGAACGTATAGGGTCATGTCCAAATCCAGCTCCCAGATTGCAATTCCTACAGCTTCCACTAGATGTCAACAGTCTTTGTTCAAGGTTTCAGGCTTGTTTCTTCCCAAGCAAGGAATAATTTAGAGTGTTAGTACTGGGAGTCAGAGTTGGAAATCAGTCTGTGTACGTGCGACGAAGAGGACGCGCACCTGCTAATTTAGCTTTCCTATTGAATGTACTTCTTTCCGTATTAAATATTATAGTTTAATTAAATTTTAGGGAACCTGAGGATTAAATAGAAACATATTTTGATTTGTTTTAACAAAGTTTAGCGGTAGCTTTTTGGATTCCTTTCACTGCATGTTGCACGAGTTTGAGTTTGCCTGAGGCTTGGTAGAGACAGAGGGACACTTTCCACCTCCTCGCCATTATGTATTACTACCAATTAATATCTGTTGTGCTAATACAGCCAAATCAGGACTGACTTGAGGGGACAGACTCAGAGCCCAAACCCACTGAACTTTCCCCACATGACCTGACTAGATATTAGTGGTCCTGATGGCATGTAGGTTACACAATTAGAAATACAAAAAACTGAAGTAGCCCTTTGTGCACCAAATACAAACAAACAAAGTTCCCACATCCCTCTTCCTGCCCTATCCTGAGGTCAAACCAGGGACCCTCTGAACACAACACATGACTCCCATGCAGTAGCATTACCAGTCGCGCTACAAAATGTACTGCCCTTGCTGAGCAAGGGAAAAAACTACTTCTAGGTTTCAGCTCATGTGACATCACAGATTGAATGCTACTAGTGCACAGCTAACTAGCTAGCAATTTCACATCAGAAACATAAGGTTACACCAAAACAGGTTAAACAACTCATTTGTAGGGGAGATAGCATCTCTAACATATACCTGCAAGGACATTTGGCTGGATAGAAGTGCTGCATTAAGTGTTTCCCCAGTGTTTTGTGATGTCAGTTGACATTTAAATTGGAGGAAAAGGCTCTCAGCTTGAGTTCATTAATAAAAGTCCAAAACAGGAAGTGCCAATAACCCAGAGTTATTCCTTCAAAGGTCAAGTTGAGCCTGTATAATTACTGAGTGACGGGCCACTTACAGCCCGGAATTTTATAAAAGAAAAGGTTGCTGAAGAGAGCGGTGAAAAGGTAAGGACAAAAGAGAAAACGGGAGAAGAAAGTTTGGCCTTGAGTGATTGCCAGCCATTTGGAATGAACAGTATGTGTGTCTGTATATGTGTGTGAGTGGCATGGACTCTGCCAGAAAGGAACATGTATTGTATGGACCTCTTGTCCCTTGCATCTTCAATTTCTGCAAATAGAGCCAGATTGGTTTGGTTACTGCCATCATCCGTGTGTGAAGAGATACACCTTCATGCCTCAGCTAACAACATGCGTTCCTTTCTGACAATGTGTGACCCATTTCAAGAAGCTAGGCACATGTCACAATTTAGTATTTTACAAGAGAGGCATTTGAACTTAAATATTTTTTTTATTATCAACATTTGTTCCGTCTGAAACGTGAACGTTCATGTGCCTTGATAACAAACTTGTATGCCATCTGCAAATACAAAAAAAATGTTAAATGATGTGGTTATTTGGTTTAGCCATGGAAAAAGGAAAAAACCTTCACGCTAGCAATGATTGCCTGAGATAATGAATTGGCTGGACAAGCTGAGAGATGAGTTCGGATTGGTCTGCAATGTAGCATGCTTCTGTCTATAACATGAGCTATTCAGTATGTGTAGATAGTCCTTGCTACTGCAGCTTTTTTGAAAGATATCATGGAGAACTGAAAAGGTGTTGCTACTGCTGTCAACATTGCTGTCCTAAATTTAACAGGCGCTGTCAACAAAAATCAGTGGGAAAAGTTGTGATGGACTACTTTCTGGAGAACGATCATGCCATCTGACTGAATGGGGAAATCCCTGATTTAGGTTTTAAAAAATCATTGAACCAGACATGGCAGAGTCTTCTGATGACAGTGATGGGGAAGAAATAGGGATCAGCAGTAAGAGTCTAGCTACATTTTCAGATATACGTTTCTAATTTTGTCAGAAAGTCACTCTCATTGCAAGTTAAAGCATACTGTTAGCTAGTTAGCTAACACGGAACCTAGTATGTGTATGATCTGCGTAGTAATATTATTTGGATCTCAGAAAACCATTTGCATTGCTAGTTATAGGCTAATGTTAGCTAGCTAACATGGAAACTAGTTGGTTAGCTTTAGCTACCTGTAGATTCATGTATGGTGGCTAGCTATCACAATCAGTTGGTATTGCTAGTAGTATGAGTTGGGATTATGGTTAAGTGTTTAGCTAGCATGTCTAAACAAAAGACTCCACTATGCAAGTAACCATTTCACTGTACCGTTTCCACCTTCT
Source organism: Oncorhynchus kisutch (assembly GCF_002021735.2). Classification (NCBI taxonomy): domain Eukaryota; kingdom Metazoa; phylum Chordata; class Actinopteri; order Salmoniformes; family Salmonidae; genus Oncorhynchus; species Oncorhynchus kisutch. The sequence continues at coordinate 34,981,685 of NC_034175.2, forward strand.
GCATCCTGTGCATGTGACGAATAAACATATATTTTTTAATATAGTGTGTGTTTACCAGAGACGTAATCTGAAGAACAACATGACCTGTACCAAAATCAGATTAGGATACTGTATATGCCAAGGACTAGATAAAGTGGCTCCTTGAGAATATCCTGGAGCAGATGCAGATCATAAATCAGCGGATGAAAGCTGAGGTGCAAAGCTAGTGAACACACTTCAACATAGCCACAGAACAGAAGTACTAGCGAGAGCACTTGTTTGCTGCACTGTATGAGTGATTGTGTTGGATTCAATGGGCAGTGGCAATTACATCTGTATTGATCTGTGATTTTAGGTAAGTATGACCATTTTATTTCTCTCAAAAGACATGAATACTTCCTCGCTCTATACAAAGTGCAAGTTGGTGCAAGTCCCTGAGCCATTTTAGGGCCACATTAATAAGTAAACAAAATGGAGAGGCAGGAGGTGGCTAAATATTTTATTCTTCAAACCCCACACTGCGACCTAAAATGTGGGCAGCACAAACACTAGGGGAGTGGAGGCAAGTCTAAAGTGTAGTCCAGAAAGGACATATGAATACATAAAATATTACTCTAAGTACACAGCAAAGACAACGCAGGATTGGCTTAGGGACAAGTCTCTGAATGTCCTTAAGAGGCTCAACCAGAGCCCGGACTTGAACTTGAACCTGAAAATAGCTGTGCAGCGACGCTCCCCGTC